>NC_088245.1:79017711-79318359 GCF_036013445.1 Caloenas nicobarica
GTTTTGGAGTAGATGAGGTAGGAAACAAGCTGTAGATATCAACAGGTTCCAGTCATTCTTCACAGCAAATTCAAATTCTGCCTCCTCTTGGTGACTGTGATTCCCCACCTCTGAACCCTAACACTTTTCTGAACCTGCGAACAAAGGAGTGCAAACACAGATTAATCGCACTGGCACGTAGCCGTTGTTCCTTGTCACATGTGCGTTCAGGAAAAGGTCTGACCTTTCAAGCCCTCACTCATATGGGTTATCTTGACTTTCACAGTAGCTGTGAAACCACTTGATCCAGTGAAGGCTTCTGATGTGAGAAAGAGATTGAAGGAAAAAACATGGACAAACATCTACAAGAATATAGTTCAATTTAATTTATCTGGATTTTTTTTCTGTCTCTTGGATGCCTTCCAGGAAGATATACTTCAGCCAGTCACTAATCGCTGGGCTCAAAAAGGTGAGAGTAACAGGCTATGTTGAGAGGTAAGATTAAATCAACTAACAGTCCTTTCTAGGCTTCAGTTCTGTGAATTTATGCATTATCGCAACTCTTGCCCTAAAATACCAACCAGTGGATATCTCTGTATCTAGTCAGTGGAGCTCCGATATTTCTGAGGCCCTTTCAATATAAAGAAGGAAGAATTTTACTTAGCAGACCCATGGTCTGCAGAGTGCTTCCTTGCACTTCAGGAAGCAGCTTTTGGTACTTGAAAAAAGCATCTGTCATTTTTCAAGTAGCACAGATGCCTGCAAGTCGTAAGCCAAGCCAAGCCCTCTTGAGTGTTCACAGAGACATTTCATGTATAGCCCAGTAATAACAGCCCCCTGCCCCAGCAAATTAATGAAAGAAAAGCAAGTATGTCTGTAGCCTGCCTGGTTGCCTCGAGTCTTTTGTCCTCTTTTCTCAATTTTTCCTTGTATGCCACTTCAACAGTGAAATAGAACATGTGCATGATGCCAAAAACGTGTAAGTGTACAGGAGGGCCGGATAGTTGCTTACGGGCTTCTAGAGATTAGACCAGGCTGGTCATACCCAATGCCAAGAAGGTTAGTGCAGAGAAATAAGGAGCATGGGGACAAATTAGAGCTAACATTTCAGAAGGTGGTGAGAATGAAAATGCTTCTTCTGAAGAGGGAAAGAGCACAAGGGCCTCACGAGAGTTTCCCACAGAAAAAGCTCTGAATTTGTTGCCTAATGGGTTTTGAGCCAGAGTGCACTACAGGGCCTGCTGTCATCCTCCTCAGATAAACAGTCTGCACTTTAACAGCTTGATAGGAGCTAAGCGAACTTATTAGGAAAACACATCTGCCGTCTTTTGGAAAAAATTGCACATACTATTCTGGGCATTCAGTTAACAGTAAATTTGGTAAATGACAATGGCAAATCCTTATTTCTTTAATAAGATTTTACTATTTCAATAGCCATTTTCACTACTACTACTACTACAATTCACATAATTGTCATCACTATTGGAAATCTATTTGGTTTTCATTGGAAAAATACTAATTAAGTTAAATTAAATTACATTAAATTAAATTATCCAGTAATCTCTATTGCTAAACAATGATGTTTCTTCTTTTTTTAATCAGGACTTCAAATTACTCGAAATATCTCATGGGAAGAGGAAGAAAGAAGAGTGGATTTTTCTTCTAATCTTAAGATCTTGTCCACAATGGCTCTTGAGGCCCAGTGTTATGGGCTTGCAGTATATTATGTTGCATTTGCCAAGCCTATCCTGTATTTAGGTGCTGAAGGATGATCTGTCAATCACCACTCACTATAGCTCTCTGACAACCGCTGGCATGTTTCAGTAAATCCAAAACTGAAAGTTTGGCCCATGTCATAAGAATTAAACAAAAAGCTCTGTCTGGCTTTTCCGCATGAGCAAAATGATTATTTTCTGCATTTTCCCCGTCCCTTTAAGTCACTGTGGCTTGAGACGCCAGCTGAAGCCAAGAAATTCTCCTTATGGGCATGGGAGGCTGGAAGGACATACTTTCCTTTTGGAAGATGAGAAAAAGGATCTTAAAACATAATGTTAATAATGATCCAGTTACAGAAAAGGAGAGGAGTTGTACTTCAGAGAGAAAAGAGTTTCAGCAACACAAATATGAATTTAATCAGTTTACACAGCTCTGCATATCGGTGTTTGTTTTAATTTGCAAGGATTGTTTTTGTTAGAATGGTCATTAGCATTTGTTGTTCTGTTAATTAACCCAGCTGGACTGCTATTCTCACCTGTGGCACTTGCTTAGATTTTCCTTGTCTTTGTCACCTCCCTTTAAATCACTGTAATTTTCTCTACCTTGGGCACTCAGTGGTTGAATTAAGGGCAGTGAGACGGCACCTGCTGGTAAAATAAGCCACCTGTATGGTCACTCTCAGTCAATATGGAAATCTGACTGTTCCCTTAGTGCTGGAGCTGATAGTGTCAGCTGAAAGGCTGACCTGAAGGGCAATGCTCTGTCCCTGTGATTTCTAACACATTTTCTTTCCTCCTCTTTTTGCCATAATGGGTAAAATCCACAGTGGCACATGAATAGCAGGTATAGGAAACTAACAGTCCTTGACTTAAAAAAATGTTTTTTCTATTACTACATCCTAAAAGAAAAAAAATCTGTTGACCATCAGGGCAAATTACAGGGGATTTGTGTTGATGTGGTAAACTAAATGTAATATCAGTGTGCTAAACCTATTTTGGAATATATGATGTATAATGCACTACTATGTGGCTTGGCTTTTATAGCAACCAAAAGAAAAGCCAAGCAACAACAGAAATAGGATCAAATTTTGAGGGGGGAAATTATGTGACAAGGACTACCCACATATAGTACATTGGTTCTAAAATCTGGCTGTGAAAGTTTCATTATATCATTAAGGACTTCTTTATCTTCTTAATCTTATTAAAGAATTCTTTATCTTCAACTAAAATGTTTATTAATATAGTAGGAACTGTGAATGTGTATTAAAGATAATATATGAATTCAAGGTCATTGGTCTAACCTTATATATATGGTGTGCATCACTGCTTATTCTGCAGAAGCAACTTTCCTATATACAGTTAGAATTTCTCCAGGATTCTTAGAAAGGTATGATAAAAATACTGCAAGATTAAGTATTCCTGATTCTATAGGAGACTTTAAAGAAAAGCAAAAAAATATAGCATGTCCATCTTTTAGCATATTTACTGATGGCAGGAAATAATGGGATAAGGAAAGCCAATTGCAATGTGGTTTTTTTGGCAATACTTCATTCAGCAAAAATCTCAAACAGCATATTTAAGTAAGCTTAATTATCAAAAGAGCTTGTTTTAACTGTAGATTTATAATACCTTCTAATTTGAAAGAACATATGCTATGTTCTTTTCTTACAATATGCCGTGTTATGCTATGTTGCCAAACACAAACTACCTATAAAACAAATTACATATGTCTTACTATAAGGGTTGGAATGCCTTTTGCAATAGTGCTTACCAGACTGTTAGTTAATTAGAATGTCCATGACCAGTTATTTAGCCTTGCATTGTGTGGTTTTATATTACTTAATATTGTAATAAAATTACTGATAACAGGCTTTAAAATTCTATAAAATTCAGAAGAAAATGATATTAGAATTAAATGACTTGATGCTTCAAAAAAAATACTTAAAATTAAAGAATTTTGAGTAGTGAATGTATTCATAATGCTAAGCATTGCTTGATGAAAAATTGAAAATATAAAAAAACCTAGAAGAGAATAGCAAATTCAGATTTGTCACTCAGAAGTGTTGGCTTAGGTCTCATGTCAGTGGGCAAAACTTCATATGGCAGGACCCAGAAAAATTCTGTGTGAATAGTTGAATATGGATTTCAGGAGTTGTCCACTGACATCAAAGAAAACAAAGCAAAGGTTGAATCCAATGTTCATAGACTTCATGGTTATGCAAGTGGCAATATGCTATTTTAGCAGAATATAGCAGTCATAAAAAGTTAATCTCAGACCATCTATCTTATGCTCCTATATGCTTGGAGCACAGATTTGGAAAACAGTGATTTTGAGAAAACGGTCATCAAAATTTAACCTGACTCATTTCCCTTGTTCTATTATTTTGTAGAGAGCCTAATCTGCTTTCAATAGCATGGAGAAGAGATAGCAAGACAGCATCATGTGAGATATCTCAAAGGCATTTTACAATACAGAATATTGATGGTCAAGGGTTTGGAAAGCAACAGGAGCCTTCTTTCTGCAGGGCCATGGAGAACAACTGAGATGAGCTGTCTCCAGGCACACACAGGGTAACCCCACTTAATCCAGAGGATGCTGAGGGGCTCCCCTTGACAGCTGCAGAAGATTAGTGAAAAATACACCTTGGCAACAGAGACAGTGACATATCATCACTTCCAGATTGCAGACCACACTTCAATGTGAAGAATTTTCCTAATTCTTTCGCTGTTTTCTGGCCCAAGCATGCACAAACCATCACATTTCTCTGTGGGAGTGAATTGCAGAAAGTTCCAGTGCCTGGCTCTTTGGATTGGTTTCAGCCCTTTGGTTTACTTTAACTTTATCTATGAAGTATCAGTTTACTTTAGGGTTACAGCCTGATTTTGAATATAAGCACAAACGTGCTAGAGGCTGTCATAATCTCAAGACTTTAAGCAATTATGGAAACAAAAAAATCTGATGTAAGCCAACTTTATAAATGTGGGTGCATGCAACTGCATGGGTACATTTGTGAAAGTCTTCGTATGTGCATGACGCACGATGGGGGAAGCTACACACTGCATGTCTGGGTTCATGGAGATGAGCAATAGCACACTTGCCTCTTGGCATCTGAGTTGCGTATTTGTGCAGGCACACGCAGCATTTGCAGGTGTCAATGAGCTACAAGACAAATGCTTGCAGTCAGTCATCACACCTGTCATTAAGAATACCACAAAGACTCAGTTCCTTGGGGCATGTAGGTGCCTAAGATTCTTTGGTCTCTTTAAGTAAGATTTAGGCACCAAATACTTCTCTAAGGAGATGGTGTAAGAGATGCACTTCTCCTTTGCTGTGAAAAGCTCCATTCCAATTATCCAGTAGTTTTCTGCTTAAAGCAGAAGGGTCTTGGTCTCTAGTATGGTAAGCATTGACCACAAAAGGAAAGAGAAGCAACCTAAATCTATTAAAATAGAAAAAAATTGTACTGATTATAGTTTCATTTCAGAGGACACAGAAAGGAGTCTGCAGCTCCATCGGTTGCTGGGAGCAGAGAGCTGCTCCTCCCAGCTTCCGGTTGCATTGCAGTTCTAAACCAGTTCTAAACTGCTTGGAAACACGTTTATCTAGTGTGTGCAGGATTTATATGCTTTTGTCCTACGTGCTACGTTTTCCAAAGTGGCCTCTGAATGCCTGTATTCTCTCTGTTTATGCTTGAGAATTGGTATGCATGTACAAATCAGAGAGTCAGACTCCTGAATCCTCCCTCCTTTCTGCAAAACAACTCTTTTTTTTTTTTTAATCTTTTTTTCTTTCTTTTTTTTTTTTTTTTTTCCCCCCAGAAATCACCAGCTCTAAGCACAAATGGAAGGCCATAGCTTTGCCTAAATGCATCCAGCAGTTTCTCTGGAAACTCCCGCCCTACCCAGTGAGTTTGACCAACCATGGGTTTTGTACTCAGTCTGGTTGGGATGGAGTTAATTTTCTTCATGGCAGACCATATGGTGCTGTGGTTTGGACTGGTGACTAAAACACTGTTGACATGACACCATTGTTTTGGCTGTTCTCAATGTGTGTTGTTGGCTACTTGTCTTTCTGAAGAAAAGTGAGGACGAGTGTTTCCAGCTGAAACTACGGACAGAATGTCTTCTACTTTAAGATGTTGCCATAAGTAGCTAAGATTTAAACAAAGCTTTCACTTTTAAAATGAAATCTAGCAAGTGATCACTCTCTTATGGTTTTAGTTTCCAGTTGCTCTCAATCTGGCAACTCTCCCCTGCAGTAAATTCACTTAAAGCCAAACAGTAACCATTTAATTGGAATTTTCTAAGCCAAGTTTCACCTTGGAACAACGAGTCCTAAGTTAAAAGTTCCTAAAACTAAGGTTTCATAGAAGCACAAAAATTTCCAAGTGACACTATAGTTTCTAAGGCCAAACAGTGACATGAACATCTTTGGTTACCTTTTGTTCCTCATACGCTTCTTTGAGACGAACATAATTTGTCAGTGCTCTCATTGCAATTGGAAGCTTTCCGATTGCCTTCAGGTCCACAGGTTTCTTGTGAGCAGATATAATAAGAGTATTCATCCACCAATAAGTCGCCTTTGAGAGCAAATTAACAAATGGCTGCAGAAACCTCACCCCCAAATCCTGTAAATCCTCTGGTGGCTTTACTTTCTGAGGGTTCATGAAAAACACATACCTCTGGAGAGGAGAAAATAGACAGCATGTGCTCAGGAATTATCTTAAGAACAGCTTTTTTTAGTAAAAATTATGTATAATACAACTACAGTGTCAAATTTGCATTTCAAGGTAATTAAACATTGAATTTAAATGTAAATTTGTGTGTAAATAGGAGCATTTCCATTTTCACAGCATAACTGGCAAGAAATTGAGCAAGATGGGTTGTGGACACAGCTCTGTAGCCTACCAGTACTACCTATCTCTATCTGAACAGCAACAAAAAAGAACTCTTGGGATATAATTATATTTTAAATTACCATGGGTAAGAACGTATTCTAACTTACACATTCACTACATATGTAGTTTAACTGTATTAACATAGCATATACCGTATAGATTACACACACACACAAACTCTTACATGCACTAATATGCACATATATCTCTCTATACAAATATGTATGAACTCTCTGTGTGTATACATATGTACAGGCCCACATACGTACCAAGTCCAGAGGACACATTGAGGACATACATTTTAAAGAGATGCCAGGTCCCATTTGATTTCTATACAATTAACCATTTATTTACAGATAAAGTTGGGCCTAAACTTGACGAAAGCCAGAGTTACTGGGACTAAAGACCCATCTTCATCCCCAAGATACTACTGATATCTTTCAGATCCTGATAAAGAAAACACATACCCTCACTCGAATGACATTGATTTCCACAGCCATCAGCAGCCCATAGAGAATGACCATAATTCCAGTGATGCAGAAACGCAGCTGAGAAAAAGGCACACCGTCCTGGCAGTATCTGACAAGCTTGATTGTTTTGGTGACAAAGGCCATTATCCAGTAAAGAAAGAGAGCTGTAAAACCGGTGCACATGCATAATTAAAAAAAAAAAAATAGCTACACCACTGCTGCAGAAGTTTTAGCTCTCTCAAACTGAAATACTCCCTGGCTTAATTCAATGCAGTCATAGTGATCCTCTATATTACCAGCCTGCAGGCTGGCACATTATGATTACAGGAAACCAGGTGTGAGATATTTGCTTTGCACTTTCTTTTCCCAGGTCACTATTTTCTTTCCTGGGCCACCATCTTTCAAATAGATCCACAACAGTGGGTCTTCACACAATTATTATACAAAAGTCCATTGAAAATAATCTGAAGGGGAAATTTGTTATTGAAATGCAGTAAAAGTCACTTAACTTGACAAATATATTGCCTCTGAAAAAGCACAGTTTATTGCAGGTAAGCTCATTTTGAAAACGAGTTAATATAATGTAATTACATCCTGCATCCTGCTTTGTATCTGTCAATGGCTAATTCAGGTTGTTGAGTTATGGGTAATTTGGACCATACACTTCTATGAAACATTATCCTGCAATATCTAGTCAAATTCTTCTGACCATCTCCTTCCTGGCTGAGATTGATACCATAAATACGAGGTAGCAGCTTCTCAAAGGCAAACCTTCTTCCCCTCACTTTGGCAAAAGCGAGGGCTGGTGTTCTTCATTAGACTGGGTAATCTCAGGATCAACTGCAATGGATGCTGAGAAACAACAGTGTCTGCACAGGATGGTTTGTGATCAGATTACAGTTAAAAGTGGCCTTTTGAAACAGTCCTTTTGAATGAAGACAAGATTTTGGTTCAAAATAATGAGCAGTGTTAAAAAATACCTAAAAGCTTAAGGTAGAAATACAATAGGCATACTATGCTTTCCCTTTTGTTATCATTTTTAAAAATAGTTTTCAATGTGTACCTTATAAAACATGCGAATACTCCTACAATACTACTAGTTCAAAGAGCAGAGAATTGTCCCTCTCTCTTTTAATATTCTCATGCATTTCACCATTATCTGCAATTTAAGCAAGTTGACTTTGGCTAAGCTACTAGGTTTTGTAAGAGTACATAAATATCAGACTTAGACTTACCCAACAGTAACTTTGGAAAGTTAGATGTTTCAATATTATGGTAATAGACTATGGATACAGTGGCAGCCACAAATCCCATTATGGCTGGTAGAAAGAGATGCAGATGGCGAGATTTCATTTGTCTGAAAATAAATAAGGTATAAATTAGTGAATTTGGTGTCTTTTTTTTCACCATTGTTGTATTTCCAGGTGTTCTGTTAATCTATTTAACAAGACAAATATGACTTTCCCAGACACAAAAAAGATTTTTTTTCCATGTGAATGCTTTTACTTCTGTCAATATTTACTTGCCGCTGTTGCTTGAAAGGAAAATAACAATGTGCCAAGAACAATCGTTTCACCTTTATCCCATTAAAATCCAGACCATTCGCGAAATGATGCCCCATCTTTTTTTTTGGAAAAACTCTTTATGCCTTACTAGTCAGCCCCTCACACATTAACATTATCCATTAACAAATGCAATTAGCTTGGCTATCCACCAAACACCTTCACTTACGTATCCGAAACTATGCCCTCTGCTATTTCACACACATGTACAAACAGGAGGGTGAATGTCAGGATCCACCGCAGGTTGTGTCCAGGGAAGTGCAGCCAGGTATTGTGGTGAATCTGGACTTTGGAGCTCTGGCTTCCCCAGCCTGGGAAACAATAGTAATGAAAGAGGAAAGTTATCACACAGCCAATTCCCTATTCTGATCCATACGCCACAGTAGTTGATAATCAACATAGAAGCCCTATAAGACGATGACCCAGGAGTGTTTGAATTGCCATGTAGCCCCCATAATTTATATCTGACACTCTAGACAATGTGACGACAGACTTCCCACAATCATAATCAAATGGAAGAGGTCCCTGGGCAAGAACAAAGTTGAGACAACCAAAAGAAACATCTCTGAGTCTCACCCTTGCACAACAGGGACTGACAGATCTTAAGTGATGGCGTCATCATGTCTTTCCCAGCCACAGACAAGGGTTGGCAAAGTTTCCAACTGATATAAAAGCTGCATCCTCCAATAAGGCCTCAAAGAGATATATTTAGTTCAAAGAAATAATATTTGTTATCTCTGCCTCAGGCCTGGTTGGGAGCGCTGTCTCAGGGGATGCTGAGGGACGATTTCCCAGTCTCTGCTCCTCAGGCACGGCCCAGCCTCCCTGCCCCGTGCATTCCTGGCATAAAAAAGCTCCCAGCACAGCACCAGTTGATTTAACCAACAAATCAATGCTGAAGCCCATTTTCGCATCGTCACCTCAGATGGCACCTACTCTTTTCGAGCTGAAGCCAGCAACCTGGCAAGAAGCGGGACACCAGGGACCTGGTGGGTGTGACCGTGCTGGGGGGAGCTGAGGACTGGTCGGAGCTCAGCCTCTCATGATGGCAAGTATTGTCCTGCATGTTTCTTTGTCCTCTGTCCCTTCCCACCCTGGTACAGGGCTGTCCCGGATCAGTCAGCCCAAATGGCTGTACATGTCCCCCTTACTGTAAGCAGCTCCTGGAGTTCACTGACAGGCTTCCTGAAGCCCAAAGAGAATCCCAAGATCACCACATTTTGGGGAAGTAAGGACACAAAACAAAAGAAACCAAAACCAAAGCCGAAGTTGTTGAACTAGGGCAGTGAGCATTGCACCTGTTTCTTTCAGTAACTGCACAACTGAGTTTAAAATCCAGGATATGCTTTTGATACGCAAGGATGCAGCATCTCATCATGCCTAGAGGGTTATCAGGTGACTCAGAAACACATAAACTAGAGCCTAGGTTTATTCATTCTTGGAAACTGTCTAGATTTCACCATTTTGACCTTGTTTAATAAGCAAAGTACTGCAGGAACAATATATTCTCTCTTCTCCATATCTATCTCAAGCATTTTCTATAATATCCTGATATTTTACTAATCTAGGGTGGCTTTCTTTGGCCTTGCTCCTATCTTTGTCTCTTCCAAGCTTCTTTTCATTTTTATTTCCTCTTTGCCCATACATATGCACAAACACGGTTCATCATCAATTTTTAGTTTTGGAGTCAGTCAATACTGTGGACTCCAGTTGGCTTTTAATGCTCTGTTCAACAGCTTTTTGTCCTGATAATCAAGGTACAAAACAGAAAACAAAGAATTACATACATACAGACATACCACACAATTTAAGCTATTACGTTTTTTTTTCATAAGATTGTTAAAAAACAGAGGGAATTTTCAGTGGCTGCAATGCTATTTCAAAATTAATTGGCTAATACCTGTAAAAATATTAAAGCAGCCTGCTACCGCTTCATGCATAACACAGAATGTTGTAAAAGATAATCTCTGCCATGAGACCTTGCATTGAGTTTCCATCAAGCACTTCTGCAGAAAGCCCTGTAATTCAAGGATGACTTGCATCTCATCTTGAAGAAAGAGCCAGCACTGACATAAAGATCCAGCACTGTCAGATAGAGTTCTCCATAACCCTTGAGTTTTTCCCAGTCGTTAGTTATTCTTCTGTTAGAACCTGTTTGTTATTCCCTTGCTTAATTATTTAACTAGTTTTCAGTTGCTGGATCTTTTTATACCTTTGACTGATAGGTACTGAGTGTCAGAGCCCACAGGTTCCTGTAGCCTATTATTCCATCGCTTCAGACTCTTTTTGCATAATGGAAATCCTTAAATCTCTAGTTCAACTAACATCCCAAATTCAAATCTTCCTCATGGAAGAAATGTACTACTGTGTATACATGCAACACCAGGAAGGTAACATGGAAGAGCTGACATGCCATTTCTCATGCAGTTGTCGAAAGAGTCTTTATTTTTATGAATACTTATTGCCTTTTGACAGTTATTCAAGTCTATCTTCTATGATCAGTTAGAATGCCACTGTTTGACATCTCTGAAAAAGTATTAAAATGTATTTATTTCATCACTTCAAATAACTGGGATAAAGAGACAACTATAGAGAAAAATTATCATTACAGTACTAGTTTACACATGGCTTTTTACAAGAATGTGTGAGTTAGAGCCACTCCACTGTCCTAAATTCTTCAAGAGAGATTTATCAAGAAAGATTATCTCTTTTGCTCTACTTTTGTTTACAAATGTTACCACAATAAGTAATTATTCTGTTTTAAAAGTGCCCTACACTTCTCCTAGGCTTAGATCCAAGCTGCACATTTTGGATATTCTCTGAAATTCAGACAACTTGAAGGGAATTCAGACACACTGCCCTAAGTCTTCTAATATCTAATAATAGCAAACGTTGCAAGTTGCTAATTTCAAATCTGAAGAAAACTTATCCAGAGAGCAGTTTCAAAGCATTTGAATCTGATTTCTCTGGTTCTCGTACATTTTTTCATGCTGCTTAGTTCAGATTTATATCTATAATTCCCAACATTTCAAGTGGGTTGGCATCGCATACTCTGGGTCAAAACATTCTGTATCTTCTTTTTTAAAATTAATAAACACAAAGCATCTAATGGTTTGCACCACAGGCCTCCAAGCACATATAAACGTGACTGAGTATAAATACATGCTCGAAAGTTTGTAGGATTTCACAACTGCATTGAATAACTCACCAATGAACAAAATTGGGAAGGTGATAAATAGCAAGAAGACATGGGGGACCAAGTTGAGGGCATCCACAAAGCAGACATTTCTTAAGACACCAGCACTGATGTTATAGGCTGAAGCATTGTCGTTACCACAAAACGCGAGCCTCATTTCTTCCAGAAGGTCTGACAACTACAAAAAAGAGAGAATACTTCACTACCAAGACTGCTAGCATCTCCTTTAGCTAAACACAAAATAAATAAAATAGATACAGAAGACACACACTGAATAACACATAGAGAATAATTCAGTTGTATTTTGAAAATTCTTTTGGGCTCCATCAAGTATAAGCATATTAGAATGCAGGCTGTGTTTATATTGAATTAATATTATTCATATTTAGTTAATATTGTTTATATTTCTTTATATTTACTATTTATTATAAGTACTATTTTTTAAAACACTATGCTACGTCTTCTAGCGTTCACTGCACGCACAAATGTTATGCCTCAAATGCTGTATTAGAATATAGAGAAAGAACAAGAAAGTTTTGAAAAAAATTACTTCCATTTCTCATAAAAAACCTCAAATGCATATAAACTGACTCCTGTGTGTTACTGCTTCTTTGATGAACTGGCACTCTCCGTGCAACATCTCTTTTCATATGACTTGTTGCACTACATTCTCAGCGCAAGCTCTGAACCTTTGATATTTTTTATTTGGCAGCTTTGTGTTCACTGATATTTTGTATTTCTTCATTGTCCCATAGAACAATGGTCACATACACCAGTCATTACAGATAATTGCCAGACTCTTAATCAAAGTAGGTTCTATTGAAGATTGCATAGGCAGTAAATCAGCATTTACACTTGATCCTGCAAATCCTTATGCACGTTCTTAGCCTCATCAAAGCAGTTTTCTGACTTCCATGATTTCTTCTGAGATTATCTTTGTACACCAAGATAAGCTCATGTGATCATGCTTGCAGAATGTGGGCCATAGTATGACACAGAGTTATAGCCAGCTTCTGGCTTTTGTCAACCTGTGCATGGTTTATTTATTCATTCTCCTTTATAAGAAGATGAAACAAGATTGCAACCAAAATGTTTCCTTGCTGATTTATTTCCCCAAGAGTTATACACAGCAATATAGTGCTGTAGAATAGACTGTAAATTCATTTGCTCACCTCTTTTTTTTCCAAATTATACATACTATAACAGAAATAATATCTTTAATTCAGAAAAGTATACGTATACTTTGGTGAATGCATTTTTCTGCAAGAACATTGTCACTAACGAGTTTTGTGGAATCAGAACAATATAGACATGCAAAAATGCGTGAACACAGTTTAAAAAAGGTTAGTTGAATAGGGAGAAAAGGGCTTTCCTTCTTTCCTCAAATAGTTCAGACTAATTCTATGAGCCTAGTTGTTTAAACAAGGTAAGCATAAACTACTCAAGTACTCCCTTAGAGATACAGATCTTCAAAAGAATAGAGTTCAAAGAGGCACTTTGAACCTCTGCTAAAACCCCCTTTTGCTTTTAACTAACTTTAGCTGGATCTGAAAAGCATAGTCCATACTGAAATACATCAGTGAAATTTGTAAAAGAGTTTCATTGAAAAGAATGTGATAAATGCAATCCATTCTCTGAACATATCGGCAATTTATGGTCTGAGATTTGCCAGAAGTTAAGCATAACTCAGAGTCATATGGTGGACAACATACTGCAAAAATGCACGCATGTACTTACTGTGGTGCAAAAGCTGATGAGCAACACGCTCAATCTTCAGTAGAACACAATTTGATGGAGAGTGTGACCATTTGTCTATAATGAATAGAGTGATATGAGCACTATCATTCTATCATTTTATTTTTATATTAAAAATATTTATTAATGTATATGACTAGTAACACACAAAAAAACCACATTATATTAATTCTGTCTAATAGACCGAGGAGTTACTAGCAAAACAAATACGGAACTTTTAAAAAAAACTACACAGAGATTGCTTGGTTTTAATTTTTAAAAGCTTGACATGTCTCCTTTAAGAGAAACGTAACGGTAATGATAATCTCTTGAAAATCAGAAGTGTTGTTTCCTCATTTTTATCAAAGGTCAGAAGTCAAAGGGAGTTCTCCTGGGAATTTTCCTCCCTTTCCCACAAAGAGAACTCTTTTCTGAGACAGTGTAAGACACTATTGTGGTCTAGTGCTTGGATTGGTACTGAAAGGCAGGAAGATCCTGGGTTCATATGAGCACTGAATCATTGACTTCCAGTGTAGCTTTTGGCTTCTAGTCAAAAATAAATCTGGGAGAAAGGACTAAAACCATGTCCAAGAGAAATAAGGGAATTGTTGCTTTTTTTGCATTTTTCTGGAAGGGAAATGGAATATAGGCATTAGATGTTCCTATGGAAGAAAGGACTATTAACTGCATGAAGAGTGCTATGTGCTATCTGGGACCTACCATCAGTTTGTAGAGGTTTCAAATTACACCTCAAACAACGGTCCCTAAAAGTTCTCGAGAAAGATGCATCTTTGAAGAATCACATCTGAATCTTCACAAGAATCTGTGCTGCGCCTGGTTTTGTGATAGCACGCTCATAATACCAACTGTCCTTTTCACATTGACAGGGCTGAGGAAAGAATCTGGTCCTATTGTTAATACTGATGTATAGAGACAGTGCCCATCATACTGATGGCGGTTTTCAACAGTAGGTATAAGCAGTCTACTCACAATGCTTTCGTTACAGATTTGTTTCAAAAAAGAGGTAGAATTTGATTGTCTTCTTATAAATGAGAAAGAAAATCAAAGTGCCTAGGTTGGCTAGCTTGTGAAAAAAAAAAAATAAACCCAAGCCCCACAGAAAATCAAAAAGATTGCATTACCAATTAAATGAGGTAGGGTAATCGACAATAAATTCCCAAGTTTCTAGATCATAAAACACTTCATAATTAATCAGCACATTCTGCTCAGTGTCATGATGCTGTGTTGACCCAATGCAGCTTATTATTTGGCCTCATACAACAGTCACCAGGTACAACTTTCCCAATTTCCCTTTTTAGCAGCACCCACTTCAGGACACACATATAGTACAGTATGACACTGATAGGGAATAGAGGAGATAAGAACTGTAGAAGCATTAATAGTCCAGTGATCTTTCCTTGCTTCCTTCCTTCCTTTCTTCCATCCATTTGTCCATCACCACTATGCTAGATATGAACTGTGACTGGAAGTGGAGGGCTCTTGTTCTGCATCTGTTAATGGATACCAACTTTCATAGACATTTTCTGTTATTTACACAAACAGGCTGCTAGTAGTTCCCTGTATTCAAGAGTGGTGTATGAAAATACACTGTAACATTGGAGCTCTAAGAAATAATTTTATCTCCCGTGTGCCTCACAGGGAGCAAGAAACCACTCTGTCATTCCCTTCCCATCCATTCCTGATGCAGAAGGCAGACCCGATATACCCTCCACAGTTGCCCATGCGACTCAAATCACTGGACCTTGCTCTGATTTTTGGAAAACTTGCGTACACGGCGGGCTCTGGAGTTGCACTAATGCACAGGCCCAGCACCCCAGGCATAAAGCATGTCATGCAGTTTCTACTTCTTTGCTCAAGTTTCACAGATAGTAGAAATACATTGGATGAAATTTTACTGACATGTAAGGGAGGATACTTTGCATCTACAGTCTATGTGAGTGAGATTCCCATTTGGTTTGAAGCTGAAATTGGCCACTACTTTCTGTTGTGTCAGGGCATGCCTCCAGAAGCTCATTTTCATTGGCCTCAAGGTTTAAGAAGCTGTTTTCATTTCCAAAGAAGGACAGAAAGAAAAGCCCCTAAGGCAGAAGGACAAGTCCTTGAGTTCTCTAGACAGTATGGGGCATTTTACGATGCTTGTGCAGCTTCACCAAAGTTAACAGGAGCTGGACCATGACAGGTTTCAAATGCAATTGCTCATCCAAGGAAACAGTGTAACTTTCAGACTTCTTCAGAGGAAAAACTGAAAAATAACCGCAATTTTTTTTGTGCCCACACTTAGATCTGGCATTTGCAAAGTTCAGCATAGCTACAAATGTACACATTCTTCAGGCTGCAAACAGTGCAAGTAGCATGTTCAGAAGATTCAGATTAATTTGAGAGTCCAAGCTGCATTTTCAAACAATATTTCAGTACTGGAAGTTAATGCTAAAGAGATCTTTAATAATTCTAAAAATTTTAAAGAGTTTTAAAAGGTTTTAGCTATAGTGACTTTTAATGAGTCCCAGTCTTGAAAATTTTCACTCAAAAATCTGAGCCTGGAAATTAAGACAGTTTGGAAGACCTTGACTGTCGATAACCAATGAAAGGCGGAGTGAAAAGGCACTATTTCCTCCTCTTCTGTAATACCATAAGATTTCATTTCATGAAATGAAAATGCGAAATCGAAGAACACCAAATATATAAAAAAAATTAAGAATTGTAGTTGTGGCTACTCTTGTAACTCTCCAAAAACTGCAGCTGGATTTAGAAAATAAGATTGAACACTTTTATGACTAATCACTGATGAAATCTGGATCCCTTAAGAGTTAATTAAACTATTCTTCCATTTGCTTTAACTCTTCTAGTAAGGCAATGCTGGGCTTCAGTCAGAACTAGATCTGCAAAGGGGGTTAGAGGCATCTTGCCTATGCGAGGAAGCGCAACCCTGTAATGAATAGTCACGATGAAGATCTTTGCAGTAACGATAAGCAAGTCAGAGTACAGAGCTGACTCAAGGTTTCCTGCAGTGTAGCCAAAGGTGATTTTCTCCTTACCAAAGATGAGGAGACAGACTTTTTAGGCCACAGTAAGCATGCAGGGAGTGATCGAAGAGGAAAAACTGTGCTGCAGAGCCACACAAGGAGAATTGAAGAGACTTCTGTTGTTATGGGATGGAAGAGATAAAAGCAGTGATTGCTGCAACTCAGAAGGTTATCACAATCCCTAGCAGGGGTTGCCGTCCTACACCTGCCAAGACCCCTTCCATGGTAACACCGGCAGCAGCACAAAGCTGGGCTTCCTGGATTAATTCACATGGGTGAATTAAACAGCAAAGACAGGTGCTTTTATCATCCCAGCAGTCTGCTGCTCTAGGCAGCTGCCTGCTTCACTGTAGGCTAGTGGAGAGCCACATAAATATTAGTTTCAGTCTCAGAATTAATGGTCTTATTTCACCATGGGTGCAGTTCCCACAATAAGACCTGCTCACAGCACGTGTGAGGTTGGTGCTGAGCAGCTGCCATACTTCAGTTGCAAAGTTAGCTCATTCAGGACCAGCTCAAGGACCCATGAGCCATAGGGCATAACAGCTGAGAAATGCTCACTAGTTTCTTAGCAAACCTTTATCTATTTGGAAGGGATATTCACTGGAAAGCAAAGGCCTTTTCTTCTCATACGGATTGCCAGGACTGTTTCTCTATACTCATATTCAGTTTGGAATCTTTGGAGCCGAAGGCTTATTTGCAGGCAGATGGCTTTGTCTGGTGAACAGCAACGTCTGCAAAATCGGGAACAGCCCAACTGCCATCTTAAAATTATAATATGCATAATTCAAACATGAATATTCAGGAGAGAACAGATGAAAGAGTAGCAAGTTGTTTGGAAATTCATTGGTCATCTGAAGTTAGTGAACACTATTTCTCATCAGGCAGTAGCAGCCTTTCAGAATAACTGTTGAGATCCTTATATACTCATTTAAGATGACAACATTATTCACGGTAGTTACACAAAATGGCTTTCCCAGAGATAATTTCCCTTTCTGTTGAATATAGTATGCCACCAAATTATGCTGGAGTGATTACACCAAGGTGAGTACATCATCATATATTTGCTTTGCTACTTATTTGCTAACTTACTGTTATGCTTTATGATAATGTTGACAAGCATACTAGGTGTAACCTATCATTTCAGTCAGGGAAAATGCAGTGATGTGATAAAGATCTTCCAATAACAAGCATATGCTGTCTGAGGGTATCAGCTACATTCAGTACCCCAATAGGGGTACCAGATACCAGGTAATTTTTCATTTTAACACTTCCAGGCAGGAAGGCCTTTGTCCTTCAAAGTTATTGACAAATCGCTCACTTTAATTTCAGTCTTTACAAACTCTAGAACTGGTCAGAAATTTTCAGACATTTTTTCTTTCCTCCTTTGAAAATGGACTTTGCTGAGTAGTCAGCTACAAGCTAAAGCCACAAGTAAAACTTCAGAGAGGAGGGGAATGGAAAGAACAATCAGGAGGATGGGCCTATGATGGTGCCACTGGAAGGCAAGTTTCAGCTCCCCTTTACATCATTTGGGAATCTGATTCCCTGCTGGTTTACTTTAATGACCACGTGAACTATCTGAACAGCAGTTCATCTTGTAATGAAATCGCTAAAAAAACTTATCTCCTTTAAGCATTTAAATTTTCATCCTAAAATCCCCAGCACTGGCAAAGTTGAGACTTTCTGGTTTTGTGCTAAGGTGTACTGACATTGTCATCATATAATAAACAGAAATCAATACAATGCAGCATTCAACCTAAGCACTTACAATTCTCACTTTAACAAGCATAAACGGGGATTCTCAGGGCACCAAGCCAGTTCCTGAGATATAGTTTCCATAACCAATTGTGATGAAGACAATGGGAAAATAGTAGATAATTTAGATTTCCATTAAAATGATGAGAACATCCTTACCGAGTGCAAAACTGTAAGGATTCTAGTTAAAGACATTTAAATTAATTTAGGGTCTTTCAAAGTGGATTTAAAAGTCTTAATATTCAAGAGTTTTATCTTACTTGGATTATCACTTTGTTCAGCATGCTCTGCAAGATACTTATGACTACAAAGAAATGAGTATAAATACACTCCTCAGGTGGACCTTGTTTGGGGGAAATAATATTCTGAAAAACATTTATTTCAGTAGTTCTATTGCCTATATTAAAAGAAAAATCAATAGCTACACTTCCTAATTAAAATATATCCGTTTACAAAGCATATTTGGGTCTTGGTTCGGATTTTTTTTTGTCTTACATATAATGTGCATTATATGCCCATATCTGCATATATACATGTATATATACACATCTATAGATGTGTATATGCATACAGATGCAGGATGGAGAAAGCAGTCAGCATTTTACAAAAGCAGTTAGTTCTTATCTTCTGAATAATTAAGCCATTACAAAAGCAAGAATTTGTCTTTCCTTCTTGAATTTCACAGAGAAAATATTAACTAAGGACAATTTATTAATTTATAGGTTTGGATAAGCACAATGCAAGGCCTAACTCTGAGTTTTGCCACAGATTTCAGGTTAGTGTTCTGAATCTTTTTCCTTTCTAGGTATAAACCTACTAGTTTGTTCTTCTTACGTTCTTAAAAGCACTGGACCTGACACAACATATATGATCTGTAGTCTATGCTATTTGCAAAGAGTTCTGCTAAGGTAATGGCAAAAAGTGCTGCCCTTTTAAAGCCTATTTTATCAAAAATGATCCTGTACAAAATAAAGTTTTCCTTTTTACTCCTATTTGAGCTGTGACCATCTATCCTAGGTAGACCCTGCTTTCCTGCTAAGCACTGTCCTGGTTACCTTGGGCCTTAAGGTGATGAATTACCTCTGATACTTGTCAGCATTCGCATCACTATCTGGCATATACCAGCAGCCCGATCCAAACACTACTGAAATCAGTGCAAAGAATCTCATTGACTTGGGTAGGTTTTCGGATCATGCTCCAAACGCAGAGAAAATCACAACAGCAGATGTGCTAAAGAGGCTACTGGCACTGAAAAGCATTTCACACAAACATCTGCAGTGGTCTCGCACACATCTAACACATCGCCTTTTGCTTTTTTGGTAAGCTTCTTAACACAATACGATTCCCAATGTCAGCGTGCAATGCTGCCTGCTGTAAAACCTTTGACTTCACATGCCAGTGCAGGACAGTTTAAAAAAAGCAACGTAACACTGTGAACAGCAGCAAAGAAAACATCAGCAGGACGGGACGGTAAAGGCTGAGAATGCCTACGAATGGAAAAGGAAAAGAGACTGGAGTTGTAATCCCAGGAAAGAGCAAGGAGCAGCCCTGTCCCACAGATATAAAGGGAAGGAGGAGGAGGTGGTTAGTGGGAGATAATGGGGGAGGGTCATCGCATGCTCCGTTTGGTTGCTGAATGTTAGATCAAACTCCGTAGCTTACCTTTATAAAAACAAAAACAAAATACCAACCCAAACTGTCAGTCAGTTGTGCTATGTGATCAATATCATCCCGATGGCAGGATTTTCCTCCACTTAGTGAAGCTGCTCCAAGCCCTGGAGTGGATTATTTTTAGGCTGGTGATGGGAAGATCAGCTGCTGCCTCCTATCGAGTTTCCAAAGTGCACAAACTCTTCTCGTCTTCCTCGTATGCTGAAGGGGGCAGGAAACTGGGAAGAGACAGGCAAGCAAAAAACACCAATTTTTTTGCCTCCTGAAGCTACATTCCCCTGGGATTTCTTTTGCTTGCTTTTATTTTCATTTTTCCCTCACTGGAGTAGTAAGATTCCAAGAGGCTGCGTTACAGTGCACAGACTATTATCAGATGGTTTTTCTGAAGTAATTGGTTTAGACAAGGTAGTCTAACTTTTGGTAGGCTTGGGGAGTTTCAGCTTTTGAATTCTTTTGAATTAATCTTGGGTAATTTTGCACATCTTCCATCATCTTCAGCAGAAGAGAAAAGACAAGCCAACTCAGATATTTTACTTTACCCTAGATCCCTTCAGACTCCTCTGCTTAAAATACAGAACAAATCCCACTTTTTGATCACACAGATCTGTTTCTTTTGAAATAGATTTTTTAAAACTTGAAATAAAATTCAAAATGAATTTGATGTTCATACCAGGAATACCGTTTTCAGTACAATAGCCCTTATTTAACAGGGAACATATTTTTTGCCTGCAAAATACATTGCATATGTTTATTTAGAATGAAGTCCTGAGAGAGCCTACATGCAGTTGGCTGGTTTGTTTGCTAATTTTCTTTCAGTGCTATTGGACCAAGATACAAAAAGGTTCAGATTTTCCGTCGTGATAGTTTCACTTGAGCCCTCCAATTCAAGGCCACAAATAGTCAGTATCCAGGACTTGGTGGTGTGTCACAGGACACATGGTAGCACAGGGTGCTTTTGAGAATGGCTGTTCAGTCATTAGGTACCTGAGCTGGAGGCCCTTGGGACAGAATTTGCTCAGACCTTGCAAAATACAGGGGTTGCCTCTTGATCACTAGAGAGCAAATGGTTTCCAAGGGATTGCAGTGAAAAATGTTTTCATGCCGTGAAAAGGACTACAGTGAGCTCTGAGCTGAGAATGCATAATATTGGGGTGGCTAAGGCCAAACACTGGCTGGACTCATCAAAATCTTGGCAAACCCAGCTTGTTCCTTTTACTCTGATGTTTCCTACCTTATGACTGTGGGGAGTCAACAGTCCGCCAGAGCAATTGAAATGTTTTACTTGCATTTAAATTTTTTGCCTTTTTCCCTTTCCTTTCACATATTAAGGTTCAATGCTTTCAAAAGAAAAAAAAAAATTGTGGACTGAAAGCTTCTGAGTTCTGCTATATATCTATGTTTCATTAAAGAACATAAACTCTTTAACCCATCTAATCATCACCTAAAATAGCACTGCCATGTGGTGGTTTTGAAAATATGTATAAATTCAGAAATGAGTAATATTAATATTTATGGTCATCATTTTCTTGACCAAAATATGAAAATTTCCTTCATTGTCATTCAGCTCTGTAATTTCTACCAAATTGTTTAAACAGGAAGGGGAAAAAAAAAAAAAAAAAAAAAAAAGGTAAAACAAACATGGAAGCAACCAGCATGTTTCATTGTGCTGTTTCTGAAGGAAGTGCTTTCATTCCTCTACATGACAAGCGGAAATGTTTTGAAATGCAGGTTTAAAAGGATTAAGAAAAAATGAAAAGCTCTAAAACGTCAGAACACATTCTGCTCTGATATGATTGATTTTTTTTTTTTTTTTAATCTGGACTTTTCAATTTACCAAGGGGGTATAGAAAAAAAAAAAAAAAGGCAAAAAAAGCAATAACGGAATGTTTCTGGGTATGCTTGGACCTGCAAGAGAACTCAACAACTCACAGCCCGATTATTCTCAGGTATCCCCAGGTACTATATATCACCAATTTTCCCCAGTCAGCCTGTAGCAGACAAGCGCTCTGTTACCCACACCTCCCGCAGCCGCAGCTATTGGGGTGCACGCCGAGGTGCCAGCGGTGCGGAACCAAACCGGGCCCCCTCCCCAGGGCCAGCCGGGGGCCGGAGCCAGCTGCATCGGGGCTGTCGTGCTCGGCGGCCGGCGCGGCCACACAGCCCCCGGCAGCGGGGAGCGACGCACCGCCCTCCCAGCGGCGCGGCGCCGGTACCCGCCCCGGTACCCGCCCCGGCCCCGCGGAGCGCCCACGGCAGTGGGGGGCTCTCTCCAGGGATGGAGGCACCGGGGCAACCCCCCGCCTGCCCCCGGGGATGGGGGAGCGGGTGTAGGTGAGCACGGCGGATGGGCAGCTTAAAGACAGAAGCTGCTTTACCTCGTGGCTTTGGGGGCGGGGGTTGGGGGGAGGAGTGCAAAAAAATATCTAAGCGGGTTTTAACGAAATCGCGTCTCGGTCCGAGGCAGGTGGAACCGGCGGCCCGCTGTGGGTGGGCTTCCATCTGTGAGGCCGGCTTAAACCCAAAGGAACCGAACTGGTGAAGGAATAACGGGAGTGGAAAAAATGTTTTAATAAAATAGGACTCACCAATGTGAGGAAAATGACCCAGCAGCTGCTGTGGGGATGGATTAACTTGCCATAGCTCCCAGCTGAGCACTCTCCACTTGAATTGCCTTGGTTTATTTAACTCGCTAAACAGGAAAGGAAGGGTATCTGTACTCTGTGCAGTGTTCACATAACAAAGTATTCTGGTTTCAGCTGACAACAGCTTGCTCTGCCATTTTCCATACTGCACACCAGTCCATAGGTCTCCCCCTGTGTGTACTTCATGACACACCAACACTAGCAATCAAGTCACTGGGCCGTAACGAGCTACTGCTCATTAGCCAAACTCAGGTAGCTGCATGTAGGGTCCTAGTCTCTCCCATTCCTTAAGTGGAGGGCTGAAATCACCATCATTTCACCGATACATGCAGGTCATTTTTTTTTAACTGTTGACACTATAGTAACTGTTTTGGAGAAAGTGTCTTGTGGATATTTTGCTGAGCAAGTGGGGATAAATTCCTTGACTTATTTTAAACCTACATATACCATTTATACCAGAGCCTTATGCTAATATAGCAACATATATAAAAAATTCAGCGCAAATGATATGTTATGGTCTATCAAGTCTTTATTTTACTTCTAAATTTGTCACAGTGACAGAATCCCCATAGTGCTGTGTCAGCACTTGTGCCATCATTTAAAAGATCAGCTTGCCACAGCTTCAAGATAAATTTTATTTAAGCTTACAACCCTGTTTAAAAAAAGAAAGTTTTGGTGCACTTGTTTTAATTACATATTGCTCATTTTATCTAAAAAAATATGGATCTACCAAGCAAATGTTAATAAAGTAGCAAAGACTCAATTTTCTATTTTAATTTTTCTTAATGTAATGGAAAATGCAGCCTGGTCTTTGAATAACTTCTCTGTCCCTTTTAAATATTTACTGTGATTAAGCTTGGAGGGGGAAGCAGTAGAAGCTTTGTATTATTTGAAACATTTTCCACAGCTTTTTTGAAAGTTATTATTCCTGGTTTCTATGGGGAAAACTGTTATGGAAAATATATACAGCAGAAGTTTAACAGAGCAACCTCAGTAGAGAAGAACTCTATATGGAGAGCTACGAGAAAATCCCAGACCTCAGAGTTTATCACCATGAAAGACGTATAAAGCCACAGGACTTGAACACAGATTTACAAACCTTCTGATCTTCGATGGACATCTGCGCATAAGCACAGCAGTGGCGTCAGAGGCACCAAATGCAACGCTGCATATTGTCTTGGTAGCTCTTAATCTTGGCCGAATCTGCGTGCAGAGTTGCAGCTTAGATGCTGTGCACAATATAACTTTTCAGATCTCCAGTTTTATTTGTTCTGTTTGATAAAGGTTTGCTGTTTTGTTGTTTGTTCGTTTGTTTTTAAATCAGTCACAATGGCAACAAAATACATATGGTTTGGATTACATTCTTTTTTTGTTTCAAAACCCCCCCAAAACCCGCGACCTGTTTTTAATGTCGAAGGGCTTTTTGAGCCTGTCAAGAACAATGTAAGATTTGCACATCCTCTAAGCATATAGGAGTTTGATCCTAAATATCATCAAGTAGACTTTTTACACCATAAATTAAATTCTACCAAACCCTTAGACCCACTGGTAGTATAAACGACAATGATATTGTGGATTTGGCGTGTGTGTCTCTGTGTATGGAGCTGGAAGAAAGGGTTGTCTTTTTGGTTTTATCTGTATTGTATTGCATTTTTGTCCCCCAGGCTGATAATGGACAATTCAGACTATTCTTGTGTGTTGCCCAGAAAATCTTCACTTATTTCTAAACTAGCAAACCTACCAGTCAGATCTTAGCCCCTCTGCAAACAAGACAGGACTAAACTAGCAACAGGTTATTTTTCTGCCATTGAACTCAACATGGCAGCTACACCGACTGGTCCCATTTACAAATTTTGGCTTTTAGATACATAGTAGCCAGAAACAAAAAGATGTTTAGTGGTCTAATTTCAGTGTGAATGCCTGAAATGGGAGTTAGATACTGAATGCAGAACTTGCCTTACCTAGGTAACATGACAGATATTTGATTGCTTATGCCTCCGCTAGTTGCCTAGACTGCCTGTACAGCGTTTGGAGAGAAAAATACATTTTCAGATGATAATTCTTTTCGTACTAAAACAGGAATATAAGGTAGTGAGACCTCTTTCCTCTCTGGATATGACTATCTCATCCCATGGAGGAGAGAGTCTGTATGATTGTTACAGGCTTCAGTAATTCTCACACGGGTAAGAATTAGTGGACTCCTGCTGCTATGCAGCCTATGCTACATTTGGAAATGAACTTAAATCACTGGAGCATTTTTGAAAATTTTACCCTACGTCTTTTTATTTTTCTTTGAGGTATCAAAATAAATTTTTAGCCTGAGGTATTTTTGCATGTCTCTACTTCACATTATTGTGTACAGCAAGAGAATATGATAAAAGGGTACCAATCATAACAAGCATCTTGTAGAAGTCATTCCCACCATTTTATTAGACCTGGTAGAACCCATACAATCCTTCTCCCACATCCCTTACTATCTCTGACTGTAATTCCAAAAGTTTTCATATTTGAGCATTGCTATGTTCTATGTTGGCATAAACATATAACATAAGCAAAGATGAATCATCGAAACTATAAGAAATATCTTTTATAGGAAAAGATGAAATTTATTTGTCTATACTAACCTTGAAATCTGACATCGCTGTATCCAAAATACAGCAATTTTTGTCATTACATGCATCATATATAATACATTCTTCAAAAAGCCACTACCATAAGAGGATGCATTCAATCCTTAAGAAGGCCCGTATCTTCTTTTTCAGGCAAGATACATAGAGCAGTCACCTTGCTTTTCAAAAAACATTCAACTGTAAAGGGTCCCACATCTGCCTTTTATCTAAATTCTCATACTCCAGGCTCTGAAGTTGCATGTCACAAAGCTAGAGGCTTTTTAACAAAGTCTGTGTTCAGGTTTCTGGGAACAAAAAAGACCAGACCTTCTATTAAAATTCACTTTCATAAAAAAGGCAACCCCCAAATATATTTAAAATCATTGTGGTCACACTTTATGTTGTATTTCAGTTGATAATATATGTCACCTGGGTAATTTAACTGCTGCAGTAGTAAGTGTAGTAATTGAGGCTTTAATATGCACTGCCCTGTTCTTTGTGTTATTAACTACCCCTGTAGTTAGTGGGTACTAAAACTCCTGGATCTCTGATCTTTTCTTAATCTCTCTTGTTGATGTCATCTGCAACCCTTGCTGGAAATCAGGAAACGGTAAATCTAAAGTTTGTCTTAAAGCACACAGAACTTTACTAAATCCCATACTTATATGGATTAAAATCTAGAATAGAAGTTAGTCAAAAGGATTAATTTAAAATAACTCTACTGTTTACAGTAGGACATGTCAATGGCACAGCAGTGGAAGGCAATGTCTTAGGAGAAGACACTGAACCTCATTAATAAAAACAAATAAAAACATCCTAAATTATCCGGCAATCAGCAAACTGCAGAATCATTATGTTACAAGGAATGGTGCCCCCACAGACTCTCCTAAAACACTTTCTGAAGGTCCCTGGTAGGATATATCTAAGGTACTTCTGTAATACTTCGTCATGAGTCTGTATCAGTGGTCTGATAGCATGGTCGAAGGGTTCAAAGAAAAAAATGGGATAAATTGTTATAACACAACTTGGTCCAGTTCCAAAACAGCAACAAGATAATACCATATCATACAAAATAATGGAAAATATGGGTGAAAATAGCAGTTCCTGTATAACAGTAGTAGAAAAACACCACCGTAAAGTGTATTTTGCTTCAAGGCAGACTCTTGGCAGACAATGTAAGATTTATTAATATGACTTCAGGGAGATTTACATCACATTTGCTGTAATAAAGCTAATATTCTGAGAAATGTAAAAAGGAATTAAACAGGCCTTCATCAGTGTACATTCTCTGTTTTACGTCTTGTCCGTGTAGCAGTCATGGGTTTGATAGGGAGCACTATCTCATTCAAGTGGCCGAACAGATTCTTTTGCAACTTTGCCTATGAAATACTGACATGCTGAGGCAATCTGGAGATCACTGAACAGATGCGACTAGAATCACTCCAGCCAAATTTCCAGTTTGTGAATTGGTTTGTAAATTGACTGCACATGATTCTGCATGTAGCTGTTCTGATGAGGTAATTTAACTTTCCTCCCAGTTACCTCAGGGATATGAACAAGCTAGTATATTTGCAAGCATGTGGGTTATGTGTTAAGTAATGTATTGCTTATCATTCTAACTCCAATTAAACATGAACCCACCCGTACAACTCAGATCCAAATCTGGTCTGCAAGATGCATCATCATCCAGCGGATGTTTCAAACGAAAGGGTGGATTTTTATCTACCATGAGACAGATTCTGTGCACCACCTTGCAGCAACTAACCCCCAAACGTGGGTAAGGCATGTCTGAGAGAAGTCAAATTTGATTGGTTTTAGATTTGAAACGTAAGGTAACAGCCACTAGTGATAAGTATCACATACATACGACATGCTATGTCTGAACAGAGGAAATGATATCTTCAGGAGGTAGAACTCCCATTTTCCTCTTCAGAAAAATCCTAGATGGAAGTATGAGTTCGTGAAACTGGAATGCAATATGTCCGATACACATTTCATACATTGTATTGTGTCCCAAGGAGCTGATGTGTATGTGAACTCTTATTTAGACTAAATAAAATCCGAGCTCACTTTATCTGTTGCTATAGCAATATTACGTTGTTGGAAAAAGTAGCTAATGTTATTCTGATTTGTGTTGCTCCACAGAGCAGAGAAAAAAACTGTGAGAAAAAGAGAGGGGAAGAGAAAGGAGAGATGCTTTAGAGGATGTCTCCAGGAACATTTGTGTCTTTGAGGAAAAATACAGCTGAACATCCTTCTTACCTTCATTGAGCACACTCTCTTGTAAGACAAGGTCACTCCATTTCAGCTGGGTAATTGGCTAAAGTAACTCAAAAGGTGAGATCCAAGGAAAAAAGAGAGAAGAATCTGGTCACTTTCAGGAATTACAAAGACAAGCGGGTCCATTGTGGGGCAGCCATGTTCTGAAGTTTCTCAGATTTGTATGCTGCTTAATCCTTACCATTCAGCCCAGGTAACTAGTGTTTAATTAAACTGGTTCAATACCAGCTGATAGGAAATCCATAACTAGTAGAGTTGTTTGGAATTTTGCTTTGAGAAGCTTTTGTCTCACTCATTTAAAAAAAAATGTTCAAAGTATATTTGTAATGTTTTTACTCTTGACTTGTGAAAAATACAGCCTTTTTTCTCATTTCTGTCTTTTCCTCCCTCTTTTCTTTCCTCCCTCTTTTCAGTAGCAAAACACAGAGGAAGAAGTTGGAAAACCTTTTTTTTTCATGCATTTTGAGAGTCTTTAGTATCTCATATTTGTTGAGATGAAAATCGTGATAAAATTGTGAAAAGTCTTATGCATGACAAATTTATCTTTCTGATTCCTATGACATTTGTTTCAGCATTTTCAAAATGCAAAATGCTAACTTTAGGCCCCATATTTTGAAAATCTTAACCTACTTCCTTAAGAACCAGTGCTAACACTGTTAAGTACATTCCCACTGAAACTGGGAGGAGATGAAGTTTCCTGACACCCCTGAGGATCAAATTTTCTGAGAAAATTTCCAGAACTAAAAAGAGATATGTTAATTGAAGTAAAAGAAGATGGGGAATGTATGGGATGATGTAGTTACTTAATGTACTAACACATTTTATTATGTCTGGAGGAACCCAATAATAGATAATATTCCCACGACATTTACCACAGTTTCTGGACACGCTTTGAGCAGTAGAAAACAACTCTCTTGTTGAGAAAGCTTTGTTTCCTGCAAATATGCATTTCAGCTTTTCCCATGGAACTTTACAAAGCTTCTAACACTGGCAGGACAGTTCCTTTATCAAAACATTCTGTGTTTCATCATCAGGTATCACCAATAGAAGCATCCATCATGTTATGCAGATATCTACAACAACATTCTCCTCTAGTCCTTTTGAACCAAGTACTGAGGTTGGTGGATTCTCAGAACCTAAAACATTATGTTCTTTCATAAATAAAATACAAAAAGCAGTCTCAAATTTAAAAACTTTATCTTGCACAGACAAGAGCTGATGAAGTCTTCCAAGGCAAGTTAGTTTGCCTACTGCAGCTGCACCTTCCTGTAAGTTCTTGGTGTGTAACTGTTAATAATGATCCTGCTATCATTTTAAAACAACTGCTTTTCATACATATTTTGAAGCATTCAACACTGGTACCAAAATAAAATGCACCAGTACTCAGGCATCTTCCATCTTCGTATGGTGCTGTGGAAGAGAGTGATACAGGGGAAAGTTCCTCCTCCCTATGCTTGCTATCAGAGCAATAAGTGTCATTCCTTCTGAGCTCTAAGAAACACACCAAAGAAGACAAGAAGTTCTTGGCTTGAGCTAACTGAGTGGCTGGTTAGGGAAAATGAGAAGATAGACAGCAGGAAAATTAGCCTGCAATGACATTAACATGGGCAATTTAACCTGAAAACAAAAATGGCCAGTGGAACTGTTGGATGCTAGTTCTTGTGGTCAGCATGGCCATGGTCAGCACCAGGAGGAGCTCTGGCTCCAGAACAGCATCCCCTTGCAGCTGTCTTCCCACTTTCTGCCTGAGCACAATTAATCCAGCCTCAGAAAAATACTTATTTTCATGTCAAAGATACATATTTTAGGTAGTTTTCACAGTTAGTGACAGCTAAAGGAGATGTACTGCACTTCAAAGACCATAACAGGTAAATGACTTAACTGGCACCATTCACTGGGCAGGTCCTTGCAAGTGCTGTATTGTCAATAGTTACTAATGTTTTCCAGGAGTCCTTTCCTTAGAGACAAGGTACAGAATGATGTTTGACTCGCCTTAGACTTCCCAGGAAAGCTCTGTCTTGTGTTTGAACAGAGATCTTTGTTTCAGATCACCTAGAACAAGCTATTGTGAATCTCCTAACTTGTTTTAAGACATGGTATACAACAGATGCCATAAGATACATGCCAGTTGTAGCCCAAATAGTTGAAAGCAGGCCACTGCGTAGTACTGAAGGGTAAAACATTTCAAAGAGCAGCTCTAGACTACACCTGGACTGGGTCTGAGTATATGATTTGAGGTTACATGGTTGAACTGACTGAGGGTTTTGTCCCACGTTACAAGAACCTCCTGAAGTGTTTTCAGTTTTTTTTTTTTTTTTTAATGATAAAATGCTTGCAATGGGAAGTGTAAGAAAACTGTATCATAAGATGGAAGACAATAAGATGACTAGATAATATCTGTCTATAAAGTAGAGGTTTCTGTGTCCAACTCTTTTCCAAGAAACAGGACAGGAGAATCCAGAGCATGTGAGTCCTTAATGACACTTTAGTCACCTCTTGGCCATAATGATCACCTTAGCCACCCGTTTTTCCTCAGCGGGCACCTTACGTCACCACAGTCATCACTACAAATCAGGGTTTATTAAATCAAAATTGCATTATTTAAGCTGTTTTGTTTGGTTGGTTTTTATCTATAAAATAATTTCATATTACAGATATTTTGAATGTTCTGTGTCTTCATTAACAGAATAAAATAATTCTTTACTCCATTATGAGCATGGCACTACTTTTGGGGAGGATTAATGAAAGATCAGAATTTATCACAAATGCTGTATGGCTATATTTGTCTACAAATATGTATTCAATGACTTGCCTTCCTAGCAGCAACTACGAGTGAAATGTGTCTCATGCACTGGTATGGGTAGTCCAAAATGACTATTTGCTAACTCAGAGTGTGAGAACCATCTTCCAAAAATTTCCATTGTAGTGAAACAGGAAGATTGTACGTGCAGACCTGAGCTCTGTAATATTCTCAGCAGCTGTGTTGAGGCAAGTGACCCTAAGGAAATGTGACACAAAATATCTCTGGGTCTGAGAAGACAGTCAGCTAAACACGGGGGCACGAGAGCAACAAGAACTTTCTGACTACTGGCCGTTGCGCAAGCAATGGAGAGTGGGAAGTAGATTTCCTAATAGTGTGAACGACAAAGGTGGTATCAGGACACCCTGATCTCTGCCTGATCTTTTGTACAGTCTTCTGTGATTCACATGCTCACAGAGAAATTATTAAGAGGACTATTTATCTGACCTCGAAAAATTACGTTCAAGCTGCGCATGTGCTTTCTATCTAAGGCTTGCTCTGCGGGTCATCAGCCAGCAGTGAGATTGGAAATAGGAACTGGTCCAAACAACAACACTTTACTGTACTTGTTTCCCATCCAGCTTGAGGCCTAGACAGAGGGAGGGTGTTTACATTGAAAGGAAGATGAGCAACATCCGTGCGCAAGGGATTCATTTCACGTAAAGTGAAACTACTGTCTGCTCTATACTTGTAAGTCTTGCTCTGCAAGGAACAGGAATTCCAATTCAACACAACTGTAAAAGAAGTAAAAAGTACAGCGATTAGAAACTGCAAGCAGTAATAGCATAATGGCATCTGCAGAAGCTATTTCATCGGTAATAATCATAGATAACTGTCTAGAAATCTGTCTACAGAAAAAATAGCGGGTGATTTTACTGAGTTCACCATGGACACATTTCAACATCATTGTTAGAGTAAGAAGGGTAATTTAAGAAGAGTTCTTATTGCACCTCTGACGATGATTCTCTCCATTGATTATTACTTGCTTCTGTACTGCATGGTGTTAACACTGCTGTAATAATGGCAGTAGATGGCCCTGTTCCCACCAGCTGCCAAAACTGTATGCCAATACTACTTGGGGATGCTAATTCTGAGTTATGCAGGGTTATATCAGGCTATGTTACAGGAGCAGTTTCAGAAGACATAGCAGACTAGCAGCTGTATGAATCTATAACTAAATCTACTGCTTTAGATAGAAGAAGGTATAAATTTCTTTAGACTAGGTACAAATAAAGCAAGCTCTGTTCTGATTAGGCCACAATTTCATATTGTTGATTTCTCTTCTATTGACAAGCAACATGCAGAGCCTTGCACTTGGCAGACCAAAACCATTAGCAGCAGTCAGGGATGTTCAGTGTTAGGCAAAAAAGGAGGCACTATATACACATTCCTGTGCTTCAAATGAAAGAATTTGTTTATTTGTAAAATAAACTTGAATTTCATAAATAGTTTTGACACATATTGTGGGCAAACAGCGGCAGCAGATTGAGGATATTTATAGACTCAGGCAGATAAACTGTTTAATGATCCAGTGCACAGATAAAATGAGGGAGCTGGCTGCTAAAATTGTAGAGATTTGTAACAAAAAAAATATTAAGAGTGTTATGAACACAATATGAATGGAAACATATGTGTGCAAAACCACCAGACAAGACAGCAGAACAAGGGGTAAAAGAATAACCTGTACTTATATTGAAGAACACCATTCCCTTGACACTGTTCCCAGAACATTGTTCTCAGCAGTAAAACTGAGTAATGTGATCTTTAGGTCAAGCCCCAAAGGCCTGCACTCAAGCTCACAAGGCCACACTCTGAGACCACAGCACAAGATGACTTGTCAGCAGAAGATGCTGCATCCTCATAACAGGAGGATGGCAGCAAGGCTGCAGCGTATGACATACAGCACTTCTTTTCCCATTGGTCTGCTGGAAACACAGACATACATTTCAAACAAACAAGAAAAACCAGCAACTTTGCCTAAGATTTACAAAGGCTGAAGTATGCAAGAGCCCAAGACAAAGGACTGCCCTATAACAAACATTGATTCCTAAAGGGTATCAAAGATCTGTCAAAAACCAGGTTCATTGTTGTCAATCAGGAAGAACTCCAGAGAAATTATGAACATGTGACAGATAGTGTCCTTTGCTACCTATGTTGCACAGAAGTGATCCTTGCCAAGGAGACACGTGTAGGTGCTTGGAACAGTGATTTGAGGCTGTGAATGAAATATTCAAAGTAATGGTAGTGTACACCATCAACTTACATAGAGATTTTGTAAATAGATAAAAAGTTACCTTTCTCTAAGATCTAGCACTAGGTTTTGCAATGATGAATTTTCCTTTTTTAAAAAACTTATATTCCTATATCCCTTGACTTCTTCTCCTCTTTTAACTCCTCTCTATCGTAATCTTCTCTGATACCTGTGTATGATAGTGGGTTTGGGGTTCTTCTCTCTCTGTTTTCTTTGTTAAATTGTCTTCCTTGCAAACCATAATTTTAATAAAATATAATAAATCCAAAGGGAGGTGGAAGGGATTTAAAGAGATTCTTTACATCACCCAATATACCTAGAACAAATTCTAACACTGTGTCAGTGTCGGCTGCCTATGAGGGAGGTATTGTCCCTAAGCAATGCAGGGGTAATCGCCCTTCCAATTACCACTTCTAATAGCTCATCCGAATATCCCATGATGTAACTCAAGCTTGTAACTTCTTCTTATCATAGGCAAATTGACATGACAAAATTTTTTTCTTTTTTTTTTTTTCCCAGCAATCTTTTACTTGCGTAACAATTACTAGCCTGTCCCCTCTCTGTTTCTCCTTCTTTTGATTAAAGAGCTCCATTTCCCTCAACATTTCTTCACAGTTTCAGCCTAAGAAGGAAAACTTGGCAGGATTTTTGGTCTTTTCCTTTATCAGCTGGCAACAACTATCTCATATTTTTGGGGTTCGCTTAGCCTCCCATAGGCTAGTTGATGGAGGAAAGATGTAAGAACAATAGGCTAGAAAAAATCACCTGGTCATGAGTGTGACAGAGGGTTAGTCCAAAAATCACAAAATGCTGAACTGGGAAATTTCCTGACAGTGTAACACGACATACAAGTTGCAATAAAAAGAGTGAAAATCCACCAACCACAGGAAGAAGATATAATTCATGTACTATGTCCCTTAAGTAGGAAGGAACTTTTGAGGAAGGTTTTATGGAGGATCACAGCTAAATCACACTACAGAAGAAAATTTTTAAAACAACTGTCAAGGTAACAAAGGCCTTTGCAAGTCTGAACTAGGGGAAAATTTCTGTCAGCTTCCACATCTGACTAAAAGCCTAACCTTGCCCGTGTAATCAGGACACACTAACCTGGCATCTGAAAAAGCTGAGTATTGTGGGATAACCAGTACTGCTAAAACTCACTTTCCAGCTGGGGGAACCTCCTGTTGTACCCTATCTAAAGGCAATCCAAAGTTTAGGTGCCTTTAACTGTTCTCTAAAGGTACCTTCTGAAGGATACTTGAACTATATACTTTGGCTATACAAAGAACCTGAGGTATTCAGACTTCCGGCTTATTGCCTCATTTAGATGCCTGGATTTTGGTAGGATGAATCTAAATCATGGTATCAAAAATTATGTATAAGTGTAAACATCTGCAACATTGACTTGATTTACAAAGTTGTTTAGATTCTTTTATAGTAAAGATTAAATATAAATCAGTGTTGTTATTACAAGAATTAATAATTATTTTCTAGCCAGCCAGGTAATGTCAACGCCATTTGTCAAATAATATCATAGTCTTGGTAATAATAATAAAGACTTCAGCAGTTTGGAATTACTCTTAAATATATATATTTCAGTTCTCTCTGATTTCTTCCATGTACATGAGATGGCCAAAGGGAAAACAATCCATTCAGGAGGCATTGAATTAACCACAGTGCATTTCAATATGGTGCAGCAACGTAGTTTGTTTCATTTCATTCCTGCAAGAAGTTCAAGTAATACACCAAGCATAAGTTCTAAGTAATCATATTCCTTCCTGCCTGCTTTTAAGAAATCTCAGACCCTTGAATACTTCCTTGGCCTTTTAAATCAATATGTTAACCTTTATTCACCTAATTCTCATGTATGAACAGATCATATTAACTAAAGACTTGCAGGAAGCTTCCAATAGCAGGAATGGGTAATTTGCTAGACTTTCCCAAGCCCAGTCCTTATTTCCTTTACACTGGTTTGACTCCAGCATAACTCCACGGATTTCACTACCCATGGTTCAAGGCCAGGAAAGGAGATCTGGACCTCTGAACTGTCTTGTTGCTGCAGAGAGGCCTAGAAATAGTAACTCTCAGCTTACCCAGATGTAGCAGATCTCTGAAGCTTCCACTACATGCTTCCACTGAGTCTTTCTTATCTGTTTGTGTAGTGTTCATTAAATCAGGTATGTCCTAGAAAAAGACAGGACCCTGCAACCAGACCCACCTGCACCATTACTTGTGGAGCCCTACTGATGTAAACCAAATCGGACATCATACATACAAAGTTATTTCCGGGCCACAGTTAGGTCAACAGCAGTTTTACCATTGGTTTTTAAGGTGTCGGGCTTTCACCAACGCACCACAAGGCCCTGCTCATGGAGTCCAATGTGAGCTTCAAACAATCAATATCACATATTTTTCCTGTCTTAAAGCCTAAGAACAGTGTTGTGACCAGGGTGAATGTCAGAAAGGGCAGGGCAGATCTCAAGACGGGCAACTCGGGAGATGAAAGGGCTGGGCAGATCTCACGACTGGCAATCCAGAGTGTGGAGTTTGAAAGCAGACCCCAGCTGCCATTACTAGTGAGGTTTCTTGTTCAGCTATGCCTGATACACATTAATAACTGTTACACACTGCATAACAAAACATTTCCCTAATTAATAGCTTAAGTTCCATGATGAGCTCCCTATTAATAGATTATAGCTTTCAAACAGCGATCACAGTAACGCCTCAGTACAGACCTACTTAATGCCTCCAGTTTTGTTCATTTTTCTCCCTGCTTTTACTCAGAGACTTGAATAAATGGACTTTTTTCTTGAGAGAAACTACAATGTGATACTTTATAGCAACTGAACAGTGGCCAGAAAGGAAATGCACAGATTTTATTATCCCCAATGGAATCATATGGCATGGAACGTTTTTAAAATAGATTGATTCCCACTAATTTTGCTTGTATATCAATCTTTCCTTGAAATGAGCCAGTTTGGCCCTACTTGTTCAGGGGCAGTCAGGCACGACAGGATGAGGAGCAGGCAGGCTGTAAAGTCACAACGCCTTGACCGCATTATGTGATGTGCGGATGTGTGCTGTACCAGCTCGCTGTGACAGGAGAGCTGAAACCCTTTCCTCCACGCTGGGAAACATGTGCCTGCAGGCTGCTTCATGATTACGTAAAACTGGGCACATGTTCCAAAACAGCGGAAAGCATTATATTCTTTGTTTTGTTCTCTGCTGCATTATTATTAGAGGAGCAATTGTTCTTATCTCAATGAGTGCTGTTACCCACGCAGTCCCTTCAGGAGCAAGATGTCAGTACAAATATGGAAGAGTCAGAATGTATTTAGGTGAGTAATATGTACTCAAACAAGCTCAGAGCTGAGTTTCATGCTTGGATACTGAAGCAGCTGGCTGACAAAATCTCAGACTCAGGTAGAACTATTGAGACTGGAAAGCACAAAATGTCCCCTACGTCAAAAACGGGGGGAAAGGAAGAGCCTGAGAACTATCTGCTATGTCTGCTTTAGTGAGTAGTGTGACACAGCAAGAGTTTACATGCTTTGAGACTCAGTTCAGAAGCGCACTCTTGATTTGAACTGAAATTTTGATACAGATGCATTTAGACCATTAGTCATACACTCGACCCTGGGAAAAAAAAAACCACTGGAATAAATAATCAACAAAGTCTGGAAAGCACTTAAAAGAAATCAAAGGAACTAACAGCAGTCCTGCACCTGCGTTGCGGAAACCCCTGTTGTCAATACAGACTGGGGGATGAAGGGATTGAGAGCAGCCCTCCCGAGAAGGATTTGGGGATGTTGTTTGATGAGAAGCTTGACATAACCTGGCAACGTGCACTCACAGCCCAGAAAGCCAACTCCATACTGGCCTGCAGCAAAAAAAGTGTGAGGGAAGTAATTCTGCCCCTCTACTCTGCTCTGGTGAGACCCCACCTGGACTTCTGCATCCAGCTCTGGAGCCCTCAGCACAGGAAAGACATGGACCTGTTGGAGAGGGGCCAGAGGAGGCCACAAAAATGATCAGAGGGCTGGAACACCTCTGCTGTGAGGAAAGGCTGAGAGAGTTGGGGTTGTTCAGCCTGGAGAAGAGAAGGCTCCAGGGAGACCTTATAGCAGCCTTTCAGTACTTAAGAGGGGTCTATAAGAGAGAAGAGTACAGACTTTTTAGCAGGGCCTGTTACAACAGGACAAGGGTTGATGGTTTTAAACTAAAGGAAGGGAGATTCAGGTTAGGCATGAGGAAGAAATTTTTTACAATGCGGGTGGTGAAACACCGGCCCAGGTTGCCCAGAGAGGTGGTAGATGCCCCATTCCTGGAGACATTCAAGGCCAGGCTGGACAGGGCTGATCTAGTTGAAGATGTCCCTGCTCACTGCAGGGGGTTGGACTAGATGACCTTTACAGGTCTTTTCCAATACGAACTATTCTATGATTCTATGACTAGCAGTCAATAATAACTTACATAGAACAAATCAAATCAGTATAGTTTCAATCTACAAACCCAGGCCTGTGGCTAGAGGAAGACAGAGCAGATAGCAGATAACTTAACCTAGTAAAACTCTTGACAGTGTCTCACATGGCTTTCACATAAATAAACTAGGGGAATGCAGTTTACATGAAAATATTTTAAGGTGGGGACAGATCTGTTGCTGTAGGAATAAATGCAAGATACTGCATTTGGGCAGATATAGCCAGATGTGAAGACAGAGGTTAGTAGTATCTGGTGGCCATGCAACAGCTCTTGCAGAAACAAATCTTAGGTCATAGTGAAGCAATGGCTGAATTATGTTAGTATTGTGCAAGAAAAGGTAATTATGCAGAGGTGTATAAATATTATTATTGATAAATCATCCAATTTTCACATGATGAAATAAAATACAGAGATTTTTAACACATTGCTACTTGTCGGGTAGGTATTTTGAATATTGTAACAATTATCTAAGAAACTCTTGAAAGAGTTTTAATAATATGATTTCTCATTCTTCATTTGTTAAGGCCTTGTATATTTTCTTTGTAACATGATACACTGTACAGGTGCCATCTCTGGCTACTTGAGAGGAATTTCTCAGAGAACTGCACAAAATCATATGACTCAGAGTAAAAGTCAGTCCACAAAACTGACCTTAAAAGGACTTCCATCTTTCTTCTCAACACAAAGAACACTGGTTTGCAGCAGAAGTGCACCCTGTAGCTGTTATGTTTGTTCAAAAGTTTGGCAGGCATCTGATATTCCTTTTCATTATATCTGCATCTAAAAGACTTGACAGGGTCTAGCATAGTTGTGCCAGGTTACAAAGTTAGCACTGATAGCACTTTTCTTTAGACCCTCCCAGAGATTCCTGACTGTACAGCAGAGTTGGCAGCTCTCAGCAAGACCAGACGACTTTGCACTGCAGTCAGTCTCGTTCAGGTACACATTTTGTTGAACTTTGTATGTCGTGGGCACAGCAACCTCTGACAGACATGTAGTGCTAAAAAGGTAGGAACTTAGATACGATAAAGGCTTGAAACTCTTAAGTTAAAAAAAAAAATCAAAATTAAGTGCATGGAAAGTGGCTTGCAGGAATTATGATACTTAGCAGTTTACAGCTACTAGTTTCAATCTCATCTAAAAAACAAATCAAAACAAAAGAGGCCTGAAAGGTGCTGCCTTGATCTGCATAGTAGAAGAGCAAGCTGTCTGTCTCTGCTGGTTATCTTTGAACAGATGTTGACTTCAGAAAGAAAAAACAATCCCTCAAATGATTATTCTTCTTAAATGCCTGCCTACAGCTGAATATAACTGGGAGCGCTTCCTTCAGCAGTGGTAGATGAGGTCCTTCTCTGCAACGCACCTTGAATAACCTGAGGATGACTTCAGTGAACTGCATGTGATACATTTCCATCCCAACTGCGTGTGGCAATAGCGCAAGAATGGCGCGAAGAATTGTAAATATGCTCAAGCGACTGCAACTGGGGTGTAGAAAAACATATAAACCATAAGTAGAACCTCTGTGTTTAGATAACAGGCCTGTGAAAAAAAGTTGTAAAGGCACTTTATCATACATCCTTAAGATTCCTGCAGGCAAAGATCAAAGCAGTGTGGTAAACAGCTATGTACAGGCTGAAATGAGCAGGCTCGTGGATCTTCACCAAGGGCTGAATTCTGCAGCACCTGTGTCGCTGCTTGTGTGACCTCTGCCCTGGAGCTTAAGTGCTGTTTGGGAGATCCTCTGGTTACAGAGGTAACAAAAATAAATTTGCTCTTTGCGTTACATCTGTGGCCTCTGCTTATTCCTGCAACCTACCTGCATTGGCTCACACAGACTGAGACCCCTCCGCTCCACGAGTGACTTTATGACGCTGTTCAACGGCCTCTACTTTCCATTTTCCAAATTACACTAAAAACCAAATTCCCGTGCAGCCTTATATTGGTAGTGTATTACTTTATTCATCCCGTTTCTATAGGTAAATTGGACTTGACTCACCATCCAACTTACCCGCTGGACTTAACATCGTGTATTTCAATGCACTTTTGTAGGAGGCGGGGAGCGATGGGGAGGTTTTCCTTCCCACGTTAAAAAAGCTCCGGTGTGACTTCGCTGCCCTCTGCCGGAGCTCCGCACGCAGCACAGAATCACAGAATCAATGTCAGGGATTGGAAAGGACCTCAAAAGATCATCTAGTCCAATCCCCCCGCCGGAGCACGAACACCCAGATGAGGTTATACAGGAAGGCGTCCAGGCGGGTCTTGAATGTCTCCAGAGAAGGAGACTCCACAACCCCCCGGGCAGCCTGTTCCAGTGCTCTGGCACCCTCACTGAGAAGTTTCTTCTCGTACTTAAGTGGAACCTCCTGTGTTCCAGTTTGTGCCCATTGCCCCTTGTCCTATCATTGGTTGTCACCGAGAAGAGCCTGGCTCCATCCTTGTGACACCCACCCTTTATATATTTATAAACATTAATGAGGTCACCCACCCCTCAGTCTCCTCTCCTCCAAGCTAAAGAGCCCCAGCTCCCTCAGCCTTTCCTCATAAGGGAGATGCTCCACTCCCTTCATCATCTTTGTGGCCCTGCGCTGGACTCTCTCCAGCAGTTCCCTGTCCTTCTTGAACTGAGGGGCCCAGAACTGGACACAATATTCCAGGTCTCACCAGGGCAGAGTAGAGGGGAAAGAGAACCTCTCCGGACGTACTAAAAAAAGCCGCGACGCTGGGGAGAGGTTGAGGTTTTATGCTGGTGGCTGACGAACAAAACCTGCCGAGTCCGGCCGCCCGCTGCTTTCGCGCGGCCCCTCACGCACCGGCTGCTGCGGCCGCTCAGCTCCCACCCGCCAGGGCTCCCCAGCTCCGGGGCTGGCCGCCTTAAAGCCACCTCGCATGTGCCGCCAGGAAGCGCAGCCACGCCTTTGGCTAGCGTGTTGTTTTGTTTTTTTTCCCTAAAGTACTAAATATAGATTCCCAGCCACATGCATACCGCAGGGCACTGCGGACTCGCCCTCCCCCCTTGAAAGCGTCACCTGAGAACATACCGAGCTGCACCCCGCCCCCGGCCCGGGCTTTGCGGGGTCCCGCGCCAAGATGGCGCCCTCTCCTCACAGGCAAGAAGAAGCGCGCCTCGCCCCCATCTCCCCCGAAACAGGGCTGTCCCTCGGTGCCAGACCCCCGCGCCCACCACCGCCCGCGACACCCTCGCACCCTCCCCGAGCTCCCCGCGCCCCGCGCTCTCGCAGCGCGCAGGCGCGGCAGGACTACACTTCCCAGCACGCACGTTCGGCGCGGGGAAGGGCGGCGTGGCAGGGAGCGCCCCGCGGGCCCGCAGGAAGGCGGGCAAGCCCGGGGGTGTCTCGGAGCGGGACCCGGCATGGAGGCGGGCGCGGGGGGCTCGGGTGAGGGGCGGCCGCGCGCCCACCTGGCCGCGCTGGTGCTGGCGCGCGGCGGCAGCAAGGGCATCCCGCTGAAGAACATCAAGCTGCTGGCGGGGGTGCCGCTCATCGGCTGGGTGCTGCGCGCCGCCTGCGACGCCGGGGTCTTCCACAGGTGCGCATGTGCCGCGACGCGTGTGTCCCCCCCCCCCCCGCCCCGCCACGGCCCCGCGGGAGGGTGGGCTGAGCGCGGTGGCGGGGCTGGGGCAGGAGGGTGGGTAGAGGGGGGTCCCAGCCCGGGACGGGGGTGCTGAGGGGAGCGGCCCTTGCCCGCAGCAGGCTCCTGGGGGAGCCCTCCCTTCCCTGATGGGCTCCGAGTCTTGGCGCCGGAGTCCCGGCTGAATTGCTGGCAGCAGGAAGTTACAGAACCATAGAGTAGGTCGGGTTGGAAGGGACCTTCAAAGCTCCAACCCCCCTGCCATGAGCAGGGACATCTTCAACTAGATCAGGTTGCTCAGAGCCCCGTCCAGCCTGGCCTGGGATGTCTCCAGGGATGGGGCATCGACCACCTCTCTGGGAAACCTGGGCCGGTGTTTCACCACCCTCAGTGTAAATAATTTCTTCCTCATGTCTAGCCTGAATCTCCCCTCTTCTAGTTCAAAACCATCACCCCTTGTCCTATTGCAACAGGCCCTGCTAAAAACTCCATCCCCATCTTTCTTACAGGCCTCAATTTGGTACTGAAAGGCCGCAATAAGGTCTCTTCAGGGCCTTCTCCAGGCTGAACAACCCCAACTCTCGCAGCAGAGCTGTTCCATCCTTCTGATTATTTTTTGTGTACCCTCCTCTGGCCCCTCTCCAACAGGTCCATGTCTTTCCTGCACTGAGGGCTCCAGAGCTGGATGCAGGACTCCAGGTGGGGTCTCACCAGAGCAGAGGGGCAGAATCACCTCCCTCGACCTGCTGGCCACGCTCCTGCTGATGCAACCCAGGATACAATTGGCCTTCTGGGCTGCAAAAGCACATTGCCAGCTCATGTCATCTCTCTTCCACCAGTACCTCAAGTCCTTCAAGTTATAGTTGTGGGCTGGTCTCCCCTGGGCTGTATTGAGCCTCCATGAAACTGCTCCTTCAGGTGCAGTTAACGTGGCACCAGGTAAAGGATCAGGTAGGGCAGGGTGTGGTGCAGGGTGAGCAGATGTCACCCTGCCATGAGCTCTGCTGTCCCTTCCTGCTGAGGGTGAGCTGCAAAGGAATGAAGAAATTGAAGCCTTACAACACAGTAATTTGAAATTAAAGTTGTTCTGATTTGTGGTTGGGAGCCACTAGTTGATGATGTGGTACATTAGGAAGAGTGTGACCAGCAGGTCGAGGGAGGTTCTCCTCCCCCTCTACTCTTCCCTGGTGAGGCTCCATCTGGAATACTGTGTTCAGTTCTGGGCTCCCCTATTTAAGAAGGACAAGGAATTACTGGAGAGAGTCCAGTGGAGGGCTATGAACATGATCAGGGGCCTAGAGCACCTTTCTTAGGAAGAGAGACTGAGAGAGCTGGGTCTGTTCAGCCTGGAGAAGGCTGAGAGGAGATCTCATGAATGTTTATAAATATCTCAAGGGTGGATGTCAAGAGGATGGGACCAGACTCTTTTCAGTGGTGCCAAACAATAGGCACACACTGAAACATAGGAGGTTCCATCTGAATATGAGGAGAAACTTCTTTACTTTGAGGGTGCCAGAGCACTGGAACAGGCTGCCCAGAGAGGTTGTAGAGTCTCCTTCTCTGGAGACATTCAAACCCACCTGGACACATTTCTGTGCAATCTGCTCTATGTGTGCCTGCTTTAGCAGGTGGGTTGGACTAGATGATCTCCAGAGGTCCCTCCGAACCACGACCATTCTGTGATTCTGTGAACATACTTGTTTCTATCTAGCTCTAATTATTGCTACCAAAGTTCTGTGCGCTTTGCCGCAAACTGAGCTTCTGTTCCATGTCACATGGGCAGACATAATTACTTCTTTCCACTTGATAGGCAGATAAACCTAGAACAGGTCGCGCAGGAATGCATCTGGGTGGGTTTTGAATGTCTCCAGAGAAGGAGACTCCACGACCTCTCTGGGCAGCCTGTTCCAGTGCTCTGGCACCCTCAGAGTAAAGAAGTTTCTCCTCGTATTCAGATGGAACCTCCTACGTTGTTAGTGTTAAGAATATGGGCATTACGATTTTCTTTTTTTTCTGCCAGAACAAAACTGAGAATTTTCTACACATGTACTGATAAATTTAATTAAAACTAGTGCATGGTTAGGATGTGCTTGGTATGTAGCAGGTAGGTGCAGGTTCTCAATGCAAACCTGCTGCGTTATGTTCAGAGCAGGGACTTAATGTGGTCAAGTAGAAATGAAGCCTGGCTAGATTCAGAGCTGTACCATATGTATTCTGAAAAATGTTATTTTACTGTATCTGAAAAGTAAGAGGAAGAATCACTGACTCGGTTTTAATAAAGAAGCAGTCACAAATGTTTCTGACTTAGTTTACTGATAGTTATTTAATACATGTGAATCCATATTGCTTAAAGACCCATGGTGGATATGGTGGTTTGAGCTACCTCCTCATTTTCTGTTTGGCACCTGAATTTGCCCAACAGGAAGCCAATTAGGGTTATGTAGCCTAACTTTGAGGCCTAACAGGTACATTAGAGGGAAGTGCTCTGCGTTTTCTAGTCACCTTTGAAACAGCCGTGCTGCTAGTTACACAATAAACCTCTGTTAGTCGAATGGGGAGTGTATATTTAAGCTAACCAGCCTGAAGCAATTTATGGAAAATACCTCTTCTGCATTTGTTCACATGGGCGTGACTTGATGTTGCTGTCACTGTCATACATATTTTTTATTCTGATGATCTCATGTTGTCTTTGAATGAAAAAACTTAACTAAAGCACCGTTTCCTGTGTACAGTGCATTGAGAATGCCAGTGTTGCTGGGAGAGGAAGGGTTATTTTTCATAGTTTTGTTTTTATATCTCACATGCCTTTTTGTCACGATGATGGCAGCAGTGGCCTCACAGTACTCAGCCAGTGTTTATCATCACATCATATTCAGACTTAGCCCTTCCTTTTGTAAATGTTTATTATCCCTGAACAATCGCAATCTTGCTTTACCAGCATTGAAGGGTTTCTGTGCCAAAACGTGTGATTGTAACTTGAACAGCTCTTTCTCTGGGATTGTGTGGAGCCTAATTAACACATTTTAAACCACTTGCAGAATAAGCTGATCTTCTGTGTGGTAGTTTTACTTGTTGTCAGCCTTATTTCTGAACATCTTAAGTGATTTCGAATGCCTCATTCAACGCATTCACAATTCATTGATCTGTTAGCATGTCTAATAAATTGTGGTGTGCTGACACTGGATTTTTCTGGTAACACTTCTGAATTTTATGTTGCTTAAGCTTCCTACGTGGAAGGTAGATCAACGACCCTACAGTATTAAACTGAAATATAACTCAGGCTTGAGATTTTACGATCTAGTGAATGTGTGTGTTTTATCCCTGTTGTTAAAAGCTGTGTGTTGGACTGACAGGGATAGTTTTACCAACGCAAATATATAAGAACTAGTTCCTTTCACTGCAAGGTATAGTACAGAGTGCAGTTCAGGTTAGATTATGGCAGGCAAGTCAACAATGCTGGGATTTATTCTTTATATTAATCTCTCTCACTGTCTGCCCACAGTGTATGGGTTTCTACAGACCACGATGAAATTGAGAAGGTTGCAAAGCAGTTTGGTGCTCAAGTTCATCGCAGAAGCCCTGAAGTTTCTCAAGACTCCTCAACCTCTCTAGAAGCTATCAGAGAGTTTCTTAATCAGCATCCTGGTAAATGAATAACAAAATATGTTGAGCTTTTATGTTGTTGCCACAGAGGGATGATGCACTTACTACTTAGAAAGAATAAGTAAAGCCTTCCTTCAGTAAATACAAGCTAGAAAGATTCTTTCTTTTGTGGCATCCACTCATACCATGCTTTGTAATTGTGTGTATTAAAAATGTTAATTGTTTCATCAATGTTTCTTTGTTTTTCTTTAGAGGTTGATATTGTAGGAAATATTCAAGCAACATCTCCCTGTTTACATCCTAGTGATCTTATAAAAGTGGCAGATCTGCTCCAGAAGGAGGGATTTGATTCTGTCTTCTCTGTTGTGAGACGGCATCAATTTAGATGGAGCGAGGTAAAAAAAGGAGGTAATATTTAGCTGTTTCTGGTTACAGTTATACTTTTTTTTTTTCAAATGGTTTATTTTCATAGCTGTGGTATTTACATTAGGAAGTGGTATCAGAGGCAGGGGCTGAGTTCTTGGAGAGGTGTTAGATGGCTTAGAAATTCCTTTTAAGTAGTGGTGTTTTGATGTTACTGATTGTGGCTCAGTCTTTCTGTAATTGTTTTGTGGAAGTGATAAACTATTGAAAATTAAATAGTTATCAACTTATCTAGGCTCAAAATACAGCTCCCCAAAACCTTACATGCTAACTTCTGCTTGGCGTATATTCATGTGTATGTAGACATATGACACTGAGGTCTTGTCTTAACTAGGAAAGTGTTTGTTCTTACTATGCAGTAGCTAACAAATGACAAATATTGTGGGGTAAAGTCTTAGTGAATAGGGGGTGGCAACCTCTTAACCTGGAGACTTAGGGTTTGTTTCAGCCTGGTAATTTGGCTGCCGACTTACGTCACATTGCACGCTGCCTCTGAGTCACGAGGACTGAACTAATTTTAATCAGCTCCTACAGAAGAATATGACTGTTTTTCCTAGAGAAAATATGGCTCCCAGCTACAGTTGCTGAGATGACTGAAGACTGAACTCTTTACTTACAAATAAAGATTGTACCTTGTTGTAGCTATAGAAGTACCTCTTGTCCTTGTACAAAGAACTATCCCATACATTATTTATGTTGGGTTTGTTTCTGTGATTAAAGCAGAAATGTTTTCTTCTTTTTCTAAAAATGGTTAGTTCAGATACTGTCACATGGTTATTTTTACTTTTTTTTAAAAAAGAATGTGTTACTCAGACATTACAATTATTCTGTTGAGATCTAAATTGCTTCAGATGAAAAATTAAGTTTACAAAGCATCATGCTGTAAAAGAGCATGCAAAAGAAATGAAGCTTCGTTTTAAGAGATAAGTTGGAATAGAAGTTGTTTAGAAGAAGCAGATAGCTTGAGCATTCTCATTGTTCCTCATAAGAGGAGAAATAATATGACACAGTTTGTTCATAAAGTATAAGAGGAATATCAAAGTCTTGGATGGCAGTTCAGGATTCTGTGGATTGCACTTTAGGCAACCAAGTGAAAGTCCACTTCACAGCTTGAGATGCTAGAATGGACATCTATGAAAGACTGAAACTCATTTGGATGTACCATGTGGCTTTCTGAAGTGATTATGTGCCGCCAAGGTAGATTACTGAAATAAAAAAGCCTCAAGGCCTACCTAGGCCAGCAAATGATTCTTTAGTATACAATGACATCTAGAGTCCTTTAATGTGGCAAGAGCTAAAGAATCATTCAGTTGCAAGGAGTATATGTGAGGAGAACAAGGAACACTTTGTGCAAACCTTAGCAGCTTAAGGGTAAAAGCAAATGGCCTTTCAGGAGTGTGGTGTTTCAGGTGATTTGCAGGAGCACTATACAGTTTAGTATTATTTTTATTTTTTTCCCTTTCTTCCTTGTTTTCTTTTTGGTTTTTTTTTTTTCCAGATGACTTTATGTTAAAAGAATTTTATATCTTTTCCTGTATATTTCTGTTGTTCCTTCTGCATTGAGGTTTAATATTGATGTACCCTGAAAGAGAAAGGTGTCTCTCTCTGACTGGAAATGTTTCCTTCATTGAGCACAAAGCTCTAGTGTATTTATGAAATACAAGGTGTGTATATATACTAAAGCCTCAGGATGTTTTGGGTGTTTGAGAATACCCTCTAACTGTTTTATCGTTAATATATCATGAGACCTGTTGAATTTTAGCTGCTTTGTGCATGTGAATTTGGGTGATGCAAGGACAGGAGTCTTTAGTCACTGGTTCAGTTTCTGCTGCTTGCCCTACTGGCATTGATAATAATATGGGATCTTTGGGGATCATGTTTGTTCAAATGAACTTGTTCGTTTATTTGTGGACACTGATTAAAACTTATAAAAAGTTAACGTAATGTATATGCTTGAATAGGAGGTATTTTGGTGAAGTGCCAAGATGTTTTCATAAGCAAAATTACTTGTCATATGCTCTTTTTTCACCTTCCAGGTTTCAGGTTGGTCCTCTCAGTTTTCAGAGTTTGTTCGGGGCATTCCTGGTTTTAAGTGTAGGTAGCTGATTTTTTTTTTTTTTTTTATTTACCCTCACTGAGAGTTAAACCGCTTCCTATCATGCACTTGGAGATAGAGTATGGAAAGAGTATAGTATTTCACACTGGCAAGGACAGTCAAGAAGAATATACCCCCCTACTCATTTAGTAAATGGTTTTGGAGCTGGTGGCCTCTCTTTTTTTTTTTTTTTTTTTTTTTAATAAGTTGGAATGAAAAATTTTTTTTCTGCTAGAAATGCAGGACAGTCCTCTAGTTTGTAATCTGCAGTTCCAAGGAAGAGAAGCAATTCAGTGATTCTTTATAAGCAACAAGAGGCAATAATGAAAGAAGTTGGTGACTGAATTGTGTGCTTAATTTTTCAACAGAAAGCTATTTAAAGAAAGTTAAGTGATTCTGAAGAGGGATTCTGGCAAACTTATTTTGACATTTTTCTCTGTTAATAGAAAACAAAATGACAGAGCCCCAAAACCTGAATCCAGCAAAACGGTACCGGAGGCAAGATTGGCCTGGGGAGTTGTATGAAAATGGCTCATTTTATTTTGCCAAGAGGCATTTGATTGAGAACGGCTACTTGCAGGTTAGTTCTTCTGGTTTTCATGCTCTTTAGAATAGCACATCTTTTACTCTGTTTATAGAGGATTCTGAATTCAATTATGTATTTCTCTTTCTGCTGCGATGTGAAGTAACAGCACTTTGACCTTCAGACAGTTTGCTTATTGCTCGTAACTGAACAGGGCTAGCTGTAGCTAGGACAGTTCCAGTAACAGCATCCTTCACATTAAACAAATTGGTACAAATAATATTAAGCCAGTTTATAGCTGTAAGCCTAAAATAATACAATATGGAGTTTCACGTCAGTTTGCGAGGATATAAGTACATATCTTATAGTTCATTTTAGTTCTTCTAAGGATGTGAAACTGACCTTCATGCAGTGTCATAGGCTTGTCATATAATCTATAAACTTGTATTCTTGGCCAATTTAGTCTTATGCCAATTTTGTACTGTAACTTAAACAGTCTTTTTCCCTTTCCTGATGGTTACATCCCAGTATAGTAATGCAGAACAAATGTATTTACTTCAGCTTTAATTTTGTTTGTCGACAACTATAGTCTCTTAGTTTTCTTATGCAAGACAAGTTCCCCAACTTACAGATCATATCTAGTATTTTTCAGCAGAACTGAAAAAAAGCCCAATGTAGATATTTCCGTATTTCTAACAGGAATGCGTTGCTAGGTATGTCAAGAATACTAGGTTCGTTCTCCTCTCTTTTCCAGATACCTCACTAACACAGAGATGATAGCTATAGGTCTCTATATGCACAGACCCACACAGTGCCAGCTAGTGCTGTGTGGACTTGCAAGTATTGATCTGGATAGTACCATTTTGTTGAATTCTACGTTTATGAAGGTTGGGCCACATAACTCTCTGAGGATCAGGGCTTTTAGTTCTTTAATTATATTGGGGTGCACTGGATATTTTTCCAATTGAAATTAAGTCTTCATGTAGATAACAAACAAACAGGCATACTCTTATTAAGTAGATGCTGAAAGTATTACTGTTTTACTGTATTAAAAGACCTAATGAACTCAATGTGACCTCATGCCTATAATGCATAAGGTTTTTCTTGCATGCTTTCTCTAGTTGTAAAATGAAAATGCTTATTAACCATTGCCTAGAGAAAGTTGTTTCAAATGCTTTGTTCTGTGTCACTGGTAAAAACATCATTATTGATGCCTCACATATATAAGCAGTTGTGACTACTGTGTAACCAGATACTTAGTTTTATTACATGGTACTAAATTGTACATTTTTGTTTTAACCCAAGCAGAAATTTTTAATGGGTTCTATTCTATTTAGGGTGGTAAAATGGCATACTATGAAATGCGTGCAGAGCACAGTGTGGATATTGATATAGACATTGATTGGCCTATTGCAGAGCAGAGAGTATTGCGGTAAAAGCACTTTTTATTCCTTTATTTATTTTATATCGCCCATTGTTTCAAAGTATGGTCATGTGAATTCATAATGTATGTAGTGTAAGTAATCATGATCAAAGATAATTGGATAACTTCATTTTTCTATATAATTTTATTTTTTCTATCTCTGAAATCATCTGAGTTACTTTTGTTATACGTTTGTGAGTTTGGTTTGTTTGTTTGTGGTGGGTTTTTTTGGTGGTGGTTTGTTTGTTTGTTTTTTTGAAAGTTCAGCTTGGGGAAAAGCGTAAGCCCCACTATACCACAGCAATGTGTTAGCATCATCTCTGGCTTTTCCAGCTCAGTTGTCCTAGGCTTCCAAAGCCTGGACCACATTTATTGATGCACATCACTGAGAGTGTTCATGTAGAAGGCATAAGCTGATTACATCTTGCCAGCTGCCTTTTCTTTGCAGCTGCTCTGCATCTCTCTAAGGAAATAATGACTAGGAATGGAATATGTTTTCTGTGCCTTTTTCATCCTTTACTCTGTTTTGGTTATGACCCAAGTAGAAACTATAGAACATAACCTCTTATGCTAAGGAAGTAAATATCATCCTAATTTTTTAATGGACAACATAACTGAGCTGTCATTTGGTTCATTCTGTTTTTCTCTTTGAAGAGGTAGAACGTAATTGGAGAGTGACGATGATGAGAAAATACATTAGAAAAAAAGAATTTCAAAGCTGATTCTTCTATCTGAAGATCACAGTTGTATCTGAAATATTTGGTTTTGGAGTGTGCAAAAACTTCCATCCTAAAAAGATAACTTCTTTGTTTAGCTTTGGATATTTTGGCAGAGAGCCATTAAAAGAGGTGAAGCTATTGGTTTGCAGTATTGATGGATGCCTGACAAATGGTCGCATTTACGTGACAGAAGATCATAAGCAAATGGTCTCCTACGATTATAGAGATATTGTTGGTATTGATCTATTAAAGAAAAGAGGAATCCAGGTAAGTGGTGTTCTAAAGTGTGAGGCTTTATGTTTGGTGTAACCTGAGCATTGAAAGATTCTTAAAACCCTGCAACATGTAAGTTGAAGTTTCTTCAGAGTAATTGTGATCAAGCAGCATAATACCTTGGTTCGGGATTGGGACAAATGTTGTTCTTTGATCCCTTAGAGAAAACTAAAAGTGTTTTGGGAAAGTTCTCAGTCCCACAGTAGCTATAGCATCTTTCTCTTTTTGCCCTGGAAAAATGTGGGAAGAGTTTTTTATGGTGTTTTGCTTGCACCAATGATATTTTGTGTTGTCTAGATACTCATTAATTAGAAGTCAGCTTTACCAAGCAGGGATATGTTGTAACCTCTTGGCCACAGAAGAGGAAGAAATACCTAGGCAAATTAGTTGGTTCATTCTAGATTGCCCATGATTGTTGCAAAGAGGAGAAATCAAACCCCAAACACTTTTGTCTGCATAATTGTTTTAACCACAACTTATGTGCTTTGAAGTTGTAAGAATTCAGTGTAAATGAAAAACTGAAACAGCACAGATTGTAACATGACTATTTTAATTATTGTTATTGGTTATTATTACTGCTACTAAATTCTGCTGATCTGAATCTTTGCTTGCATTTATGTAAAATTAGCCTCCTGGCTGTTTTCTGTCTGTGCTGCTGCCTTTGATGTAGCCAGAAGAATGTTTGGAGGAAAAGAACTAAGCACAGATTTAGGCTGCCTTCAAAGAGCCTTGACTCAGTTCTGTTGCACATAGAGATAGGCATGGATAAGATAAAGGTAGCTATACCCCAAGTACACTTCTCCAGATACATTTTTGGAGTCTTTATTGTAGGATTTTTTTGTGACAGGTTAGACGAGACATTCATGACATACTTTGGTGCAGCTGTTGCTGCCTTGGGGCAATGAAGTGGAGTAGATGGTTTTTCAAAACTCCATCAGTCTTATTTTCTGTGAGGCAAAAGGGGGAGGAAGCTTATAATAGTTTTTTTTGTTGCCTGTAGGAGCCCATTTCCATGCTTTGTGTGACTTGCAATCTTTCATTAAAACCCTCCTGGTCTTTGTGCTGCACTTCATGTATTTCTAGTAGATGTTGCCAATACGCTTTTGCTTTGTGTACTGCTCCTCTTCATTCTGTACTTAAAATCAGTGCCAAGTATTTGTTAGTGTATAAAAGCAACTAGGGAAAATAAACTTTTCTACAGCTTGGACAGAAGACTTGGAGGAGTTGTGTCTCAGATTTTTTAAAAATCCTACTACACTAGTCTTCTAGATTTAGCTTACCTTGTACATCATTTCTGAAATTTCAAATTCGGAATGAACTTCTGGAGATTAATGTGCTGTGCTACTTCAGTCTGTTTAGTGTTCTGTTGATGCTCTGAAGTCCTGATGTGAAGAAAGTAATGTTGTTGGGTAAAGGAGTCATGGAAAGTACTTCATAATATTCTACTTTTACCAATATTACAGGAATCTTCCTTGGGAGTTCTCTTATTCCCTGCTGTGGCTTAATTAGATTATATTGCACTATATAGTATGGCCATGTACTGTGATATCCAATATTTTATTTGATACATGTTGCATTTTAAAATGTAAATGTAAACTTATTTTTTTGAACCTCAGGCAAGCCTATGGAATGGTGTTTCACTTTCCCAAAGTAATTCAAGTCTGTAATGTGGCTTTGGATGCTAATAACTTCTGCTCTGAGGTTTGATTGAAGAAAACAGTTATTCAATGCTTTTCTGATATCTGAAAGAGCTATGAGCAAAACTTCTACTATTCTGGGTTTTTTTGTTTGGTGTTTTTTTTGGTTTTTAATACATCAACTTACATGTCTTATTTCTTTGTATGTAGAATTTATTCTAACTTGACTTTCTTTTAATAGGTTCGGCTCATCTCTGAAAGAGATTGTTCAAAAACACTGTCAGCCATGCAGCTGGGATGTGTAGCAAAGGCTAGTGCAACAAATAAATTACAAGTCCTGGAGGACTGGCAAAAAGACATGGGTTTGAGCTGGAAAGAAGTCGCTTACTTAGGTCAGTTTTGGGTGGGTTTTTTTTTTTTTGGTAGTAAAATTTCATATAGCATACACAAATACAAACTTTGTAGTGCTGCTCAGCTTGAAATACTTTGCTTTCTGTTAGTACACTTAACGGGATTGATAGGAAAATTACAGCACACAATCACCAAAAGCAGGTACCTATTTGAGGCTTGTTAGAGTACAATCTAAATATTAAAGGCATCGGTGAATCGGTGTATAATTTGTTAAGGGAAGTCTCAGTTGCTTTTATAATGATATTTAGGAAAGCTTTTGATATTACACAAGCATACAGTTACAGTTCACAATTTTGAACTGATTCTAGTTCATTTCAGGTGGTTATTGTATAGATTATATTCTGAAATGGAAACAAGAAAAGGACAGAATTAAAACTGAAAACTGTATGATTCTGTACAAAACTATATTTCAGTGACAGCTTAAGTGTATGGTCCTGCAAATACTTATTCAGTTGCTCAAATAATTTTACTGCTCTTAAAAGTACCATTCTCTCACCTGAAGATTGTGTGAAGCATGTTCAGCGTTTACATGTATCACAAAGATTTTCTGAGAACTGAGTCACACGTGCAAGGTGCTGTTGAGCTGCTGAGATGAAAATTGTGGCAAGAACATAAATTAAAAAAATCAGATTAGTATGTACACAGAAGAATATTGAGTTTGCTCGGTTTTTTCCCTGCTGTGATATTTTGCCTCTTCTGTCATCTTTCTCAATAGGAAATGAAGAGTCTGATGTGGAATGCCTGAGGAAAGCTGGCATGAGCGGTGTGCCTGCTGATGCTTGTGTGGTTGCTCAGAAGGCTGCTGGTTATATTTGTAAAAGCAATGGTGGCTGTGGAGCTGTCCGGGAGTTTGCAGAACACATATTCCTGTTGTTAGAAAAGGTGACCTCTGCAAGGAAGCAACTGGAAGAAATAAATTCAGCAGTAAAGGAAACAGAGAAATGAGATCAGCAGGAGGGGAAATAGGGAACTAATGAAAAAAGAGTAACACGGTTGGCCAGCCATGATTTTCTTTTCTTCTTCTTCTCTCAGTAAGTCTACATCTCAAAGGATGGCTCATCTTTCAAGTTTTACATTGCAGTAGAGTTAAAAAAATATTTCCCTCTAATTTAAGGTCCTACTTTGATTAAGTGCTGATATTCATGGTTATATGCTGATAATCATGATCATATTCATGATTATTTTAAAAGCCATTTAAGTGCAATGGGAGGAATGCTACAAAAGGTAGTGTCCTGTACATCCACTCTTAATCGTTACACCTGTCCTACAGGAATGATTTGTCTTTATTTTCTAATCTGAATGTTTTCAGGGATCAATGATTTTGTGTGACTTGATGATTTGTAATTCAGACTTTAAAAAAAAATATTCTGTCAGTGTTGCTCATTTGGTTTAGATTTCCTCTGTCAAATGTCAACATGATATTGTAGCTATGTGGTTGCTTTTTACAGGATTTGTCCCTAGTAAGGAAGAATTCTAGCATATGCTGGAGAGGTCAAGTATAAACTAACTATCAGACTTTTTCCTATATTTTTAAAAGACAGCTCAGTTACTGTAAAACCAGTTAATATTGGTTAAGAAAAGCACTTAAGCACATGTTCCATTTTAAGCTCATAAATAATTAAATGGCATTTGGAATTGTGCCTCTTATCTTTGAATCTGTTTATACTGAGTTTTATTGAAGTGCTTAAATTAACATACTCAAATGCTTTGCCAAATTTGGAGTTAAATCTCACGTTAACTTTGAGATCTCTCCTTTGCAGAAACTCAAGTTTCTTTCTGTGAAGGCTTTATTACAACCATAAATGATTAAAAAAGTAAATCTTTCATGTTTATTGCATGGAAAAGTAACTACTTTTTAAGGAAAAAACCAAAATGTAGTTATTGATTGCAGGTTTATATAAAATATATATTCAGACTATTTTTAGCATGTTGATTTAAAGCTGATGTTTATGTATGTTTGTATTTATGGAAAATACAATTTTTACCATGGTTTGTTTTAAATAACTCAGTATTCATAAAAATCTGTAGAGCTGACACTAAAAATATGCATCAGTTTCAATCATAGTATTTATAAGTGAGTCAAGTTCTGCCTTGGGTTATGCTAAAAAATAAAAAATCTGCAGAGGCAATTATTACTGAGGTAAATAATAATGGCTTGTCATTTTATTTTGTTTCTCTGCTAAATAGACATTCTGAATACAATATCACCTGATATTTTGCCCTCTGATTACCATTGTATTTACTTCCTTTTATGGAGCAAAATTTTAAATTGAAATTCTTTTACTGCCTATCTACAGTAGCAAGGTGAAGAGGAGAATGGCTTGCTAATTAGCTCTACGTTATCATTTAAGTATTTCCTTTCAATGAGGTTTTAGGGTTCTACGCTGGATAAATCCCATGGACTTTGATAACAAGAGAGCCACATTTTGGACAGCACTACAAACTTCAGTATAGATAGATTAATTATCTTAGTTGTATGGACTGTGGTAAAGCTTCAGAAGTCTGGACTGGCTGAACAATTCAGGTTTGATAACGTCATATAGAATTGACCAAGCTGTTGGTTACTTCACCTTGTCGTCATCGAGTAACTTGCTGACTTTAATTTCAATAACATTTTCCTGTAAATAAATACCTTTAAACAAGGTGACCATGATGAACATGATTCCTATTCCTTTTATGTTAGAGAAAGCAAAAATATGAGTAAGTGCAATTCTAATAGGAATGAGTTGGCAGTACTGTTTGCAGCTTACTATTTCGATCAAGAACTCTTCTGATGTTTCAGCTGCTTGTGGAATGTGCTGCGTATACATTGGATCTCTACCTAAAATTTCTACATGTATCAAAAATAGACACAGAAGCACTTTTGTATGAGTTTTGATAATGAGCAGAAAGACATGGTAGCTGATACATAAGTGTTTTCACTTCAACAAATTCGTGTTTAGAAGAATGTGGTATAATCTTACATTGGAAGAACATGAAGAATAAAAGAGCTCTAAAGACTATTTACAAAATAAAGCCTGTTTGAAGACAAGGGAGAGGGATGATCCACTGCCTGAAAGGTTCAGATTTGTATTGCCCACATTGCAAGGGCAAGCCTAACTGTAAACTAGAGTACAATGAAGGATGTCTTAATTACTCCTCTTGATTTTTGTAGAAGATTCTCAATCATATGAAGGATTTAGTGTCACAAGGGCAGAGATAGTGAGAATAACTCTTGCAGTCACCTTCATGGGGAATTCCTGGGTCCCGGGCAAGCATCAAAAGTGTAGTGCCTTTTGCTGACACTTGCTATTTCAATACATATCCTGGCACCGTGATTGCCTTTCATTAGAGTATGCAGTCCACTCAGACTAGATTTCAGTGGTCATTTAAGGTGGGATAAGTTTGGAATAATCTCTTTTGCTCATGTGAGCACTTTTTTTTTTTTTTAAATTTTTTAAAAAATATTTAAATTACCTTGTATATTCCAAAAAATATCTTAGATAATGTGGGCTGTTTTACCATAATTTTGTGAAACTGAAAGAAGTAAACTATGGAATAATATGTAATAAGCTATTATGAAAAAATATCTGATTACCTGCAATTTGAAATAAACAATGTCCTGTAACCTTTTGAGTAGAGAATGGTGATGGGGTGATTTATGATTAATTTGTATACTGTAAATCATACACTTCCAAGTTCACGTACCATACGAATGGATTATACCTGATGAAGATGGACAAATTTTATTCCCAAATCAATGAAGGTGGACAAATTTATTCCCACACGCACCCACAGTAAGTTACTAAAAATCTTCATCTTGATCTGCTCTTGGAGGCAAATCTTGAGTGTTTTGTGTGTATGGTTATACCCTCTTAAATAAACTTCTTCACTTGCCTGTGTTCCATGTTTTCAAATAGCTGGTTTCACAGCACTGCATGCTTTGTGCCTGTGTTTGTGAGAAAAAGGATTCATCTCTGTTTTCTGAGCTGTCAAAGCCAGCCCAGTATTTCTGTAGAAGGATAATCTTGCAAATTGAGCAGAATGTATTGAGTATTTCGCAGGATGTTGTGCTGGTTTGGCTGAAAGTGAGTTAATTTTCTTCATGCAGTTAGAAATCTTTTTTTCTTGCAGCTAGCATGGTCGTTGTTTGTATTTAGTTTGAGAACAAGATGTAACACCCTGGGACAGAGTTAATGTTTTTAATTGCTCTGGTCTGAGAGCCAAGGACACGCTGAGCGCTCTGCCCACAGGTGTGAAGCATCGAGGAAGGGAGGCATGGATGGGGCAGAGCTTGACTGACATCTAGACTGAGCAATAAGAGTATTCCATCCCATTGGTGTCATGCTTCACACTTAAGTGGAGTCGGGATCTTTGAGCTAGGAGTTGAGGTGGAGTCGGGACAGATGGGGACCGAGACCTGTTCTGGTTCTGCTCTGTTTCAGGGCAGTTCTGTTCAGGAGTTTCTTTAGTTTGGCCTTTTGCCATCCTGCTGTTTGGGCCTTTCTGCCTTTTTATCTTCTCTCTCTGGGATTGGCTGTTCAGGACCAGGTGCTGCTTCCTGGGACCGGCTGCTCGGTGTGGACGGAGTTTGTAATTGCATTGAGTATCTTTTATATTCTATTTCCATTTTGTATATATTATTGTTAGTAGCACTATGCTAGGGATATTTTATTATTTTATTTAACTGTGTTTATCTCAACCCACAAGTTTCTCCCTTCCCTTTTGATTCTCTCCCCTATCTGGGGGTGGTGGGGAGCGGGGAGTGAGCGAGTGACTATTGTGGTTATGTTGCTGGCTCAGGTTAAACCAGGACAGATGTTCTCAAGAGAGAATTCCCGTTTTGGTTAGGCCTTAAGATCTCTGCTGATTTTGGTGGTTTGGTAGCTCTTACCAGGAGAGTTGAGGAGAAGGGAGAAGGATAAACAATAACATATTGTCATTACACCTGGTACCTTTGGTACCAGGGGCAGGGGTTAGCCCTTCCCCTACTTCTGGCACCATTAATTTGGTTTGATCTGATCTTTGTCCTATTCAATATATGTTTCTCTGCAGTTCTGTGCTGTTTCCTGTAGGTTGATCCAACGTGTTCTGACCTTAGTTTGTTTGAAATCAATATGAATCATATAAAACTCAGCCTTTTGAGGTCAGAGAGATTATATAATACTTGGTGATTTCAGGTTCTTAATACTTTTAAACCTCGAGGACACATTAATTAACTAGATTTTCCAGAGCCCAAGTGAGAAGTGCTTTTCAAAAATTATATTTCGTTAGTATTCTCTTAAAACACTATTTCCTGTTTCCAGAAATAATTCCAAATGAGTCTCATCACACTCAGCAGGACTAATTATCCTAAATGTCAACGTTATAAGAGCAATAATAAGGTATGTCCAGTGGAAGAAAAAATACTCTATTATGCATGAACCTGTTGCATAAATGAGTTAGAAAAACTTGTCACTGATGCATTTGTCTGAAAAATCGTTTGCTGGCAGCTTTGTTTCTCGTTCTTGGCCAGATTTGTCTTATCCCCATTTCTGATCCTAGATAAGTTAATGTATGTGGCTCCGGTTTAGTGAAGCTTTCCCACTGCTAGAGATAGTTCAGGAGAAACATTTGGGAAGAGTCCCATTCTATAGCTGTCTCCCACACCTCTTTAGCATAACAGACCGCTTCCCCTGCCAGGGTTGCCATTATTTTTTTTTTTTTTTGCAGATAGAAGGATTTTTCAGTTGTTCATGAGGAGCATGTTAAAGAGAATGAGCAGTGAGTGATGTGGAGGCAATGATACCAAATTATTCAGGTTAGTAAAGAGCAGGGCTGATGAAACCCAGTAGATATATATCATCAGATGAGCGTAACAGAAAAACAATTCTAATGCCATATATAAAAAACGTTTCTACTGAGCAGTTATAATCCAGAAGAATATGTATTGGTTTGACGTGTGTGCTAGCAGTTAAAAAGGCAAACTGAATTTTAGGAATTATTAGGAAAAGTATGCAGAACAAAAAGGATAAAAGTAATTATTCCTCTGTGTAGTGATTTGCATGTATCTTGAATAGTGTGTGTTTTGTTTCTTACATGTGCAAAAGGTTATAGCACTAAAAAGGTTTGTGGGAGGATAAAATGGATGAGGAAAGGAATGAATCAGGTTCAGTGTGAGCAATAGCCAAGTGAGAATTCTTCATTGTGGCAGAAAGACAGCTGAAGGGAGTTCTGTTACATATATGTAAACCTAAGAGGAACTGGGAGCTGGAGAATGACCACTGAAGAAAATAACAGTGACCAAAAGCAGTTGCCTGAGGAATATAAACTTGCCATGTTGTATTTGGCAGTGCTTTCCGGTTTTCCTGTGACCTCAAAACATTTGCAGCTCATGGATTTCCAGAGCTGGACATGGTTTACAGATATTTAGTAAATCTCAGCACACCTAAACCAGCCTTTGGCCATGTGTTAGATGAGTCTGACACCTGATACAGTTCCTCAGGTTTTGAGCCTTGGTTTCTTCCTCCTCTTTCTTGTATAGGAAATACCCAAGTGCTTTTTCATCCTTCTTTCACAAAATCAGTGCTTCATTCTAAAATGTCAATGTGTAGCTCTGACACAGTGAGGAGCAGGAGATGGCATTACTATTGCCAATAGGAATTAATAATCTAATCTTAAAAACTAATTGAAAATACGGCAAAAGTGCACAAAGAACTGTGTAATAGTATGATGACATCAGCTGAATCAGCATACATCAGTCATACATACTAACAGTAAATTGCTTAGGAAGTTCTTGGACAGAACGTAGTTGGAGGTTGGGAGAATAGTTCAGGAAAACATCATGTGCTTGTCCTCTTCATTCACATACTCTTGCAGACAAGTTTCTGGGCTAAATTGACCTATGTCTGAGCTAATATGGCCACTCTTGTATGAAAGTTAAATGTGGAGTTTCTCTCTCCAAGGATGTAGCTTTTAACTAAGGCTGTAGTTGCACAACTTTTTATTGCCCGTATGGTCCATGTAGGAGTTTGACTATTTTTATTCTCCCACCTTTTTTTCCTGGTTAGATCTTGTCCACAGCACCACAGTCTTAATTTGGAAGGGGATGTGTCACCAGTCACTGATGCTGCTGATCAGTGATGCTCAGCTGGAGTGTTGTGATTGATTAGATGAAGCCTGGTCTAAAAAGCTTGAGAATGGGATGAAGTAATCTCCTCTAGACAGATATAAACCACCTCCATTCATTTGACTGAACAAAGGTAAAGATTTCTTAAAAATGTTTATCATGACCTGCCTTTGGATTCATTAAATTCTATGAATACTGCCATGTGCTCACTTAAAGGTGCTGGAGCTACGCTTGCACCAGACTGAAGTATGAATGGGTTTTATGGGCAGTAGTTCTGATGACTCACAAGCAAGCCCTGGTCCTGACTCGCCACATCGTTGTGTCTTGGTGCACTCCCACTGTAAAAGAAAAAAAAAAAAACAACCCACCCATGGGCTGTTGGCAAGCCATGCTGCTTTTTACTTCTTGTTCTGGTATGCTTCATGCACTGCCAGGTTTTCACCGTAATGTCACTGAGCACCTTGCAACTCATAAGAGCGAGTCTCCCCAGGTTTCTTGTTTGTTTAAAGAAAGCACACATTTGATTTGTAATGAAAGCCAAGAGATTTCAGGCATTTTCAGGGTAAAGTTGCAGGCAGCGTGTGGCAATGTAGAGGGCAACAGCTGACTGGATCTGTGCCTCGCAGTGCATCTATAGTGATGCCCCTGCTGAGAAGCTGGGGAACTCACCTCTGGGCTGCTTCAATTAAGCTGCTGTCAATGGTGTCTGAGCCTGGATAGCACAAAGATATATGAGCAAGCTTTATATTGCATTTCATTCACCTGACAATGAAGTCCTGCCTCACCATTTTTTTTTCTTAATTGTAATGTAGGTAAATCCTTAATTTAGCCAGTAGGCAATGCTGTAGACTGGTTAATTACTCATCCCTCTTAAGTAGCTAGGCAACTAATTCAGTTTGAGCAGCACAGTGATACACACCTACCTGGCTGTTGGATTAGGTCTAAGTAGTTTACCAAGGTCACAAATGACAGAGAACAACGAACCACAGTCATCATTTGTTTTAGTGAAAGGCCTTGCAGGCAGAAAAGGAAAATCTGCTTTTATGACTCCGAAGCGTCAGTATTCGCTTACGCGTGAATGCCGTCATCTGTCCCATCATCCTATCTCTACTCTGACTGCTAGTGGATTCTCAGTGGTATGGATTGATCATTCCTGGGTACGTCCTTGCAGGCACTGGCAGTCAGAAATGAAGGACTTCATAAGCAGGCTGTGCATCGGGGCTGTCCCTAGGTACCCAGAGACAGACCTGCTCCCCTCAAACCTGTGTCTGATTGCCTTCAGAATCTCCTGCTTTTGAGCACTGCAGCATCCTGTGAAAATGAGTGCCTACTTCTTGTTCAGAGCTTTGCAGTTAAAACACTGCAGTCAATAGATGTCAGTGAAGAACAAACATTTCCATTCCTTTCGGAGGCAGCGCTGCTTCCCTTTTTACTGGCAGAAAGCCTGGGTGGCTGCAGAGCCTGTGCCAGGGTGGACATTTCTCTGGTGCCATGGGGTTCACAGAATCACAGGATGATTGGGGTTGGAAGGGACCTCTGGAGATTGTCTAGTCCAACCCACCTGCTAAAGAAGGTTCACTCAGAGCAGATTGCACAGGAGTGTCCAGGCAGGTTTTGAATGTTTCCAGAGAAGGAGACTCCACAACCTCTCTGGGCAGCCTGTTCCAGTGCTCTGGCACCCTCAGAGTAAAGAAGTTTCTCTTTGTATTCAGATGGAACCTCCTGTGCTTCAGTCTGTGCCTCTTGCCCCTCATCCTATCACCGGGCACCATGGAAGACAGCCTGGTCCCATCCTCTTGACACCTGCCCCTGAGACATTTATAAGCACTGGTAAGATCTCTCAGCCTTCTCCAGCTCTCTGTCTCTCCTCATAAGAAAGATGCTCCAGACCCCTAATCATGTTTGTAGCCTGCCGCTGGACTCTCTCCAGTAATTCCTTGTCCTTCTTAAAACGGGGAGCTCAGAACTGGACACAGTACTCCAGATGGAGTCTCACCAGGGCAGAGTAGAGTGGGATGACAACCTCCCTCGACCTGCTGGTCACACTTTTGCAGTCGTTCCCAAGATGACTATTTCTCCACTTAGCATTAGCCTGCAGGACCAGCATGGAAAGAGGCTGAAAGGGGGCACAGCAATGTAATTTGTGATTTCTTGCTTTTCTGTCACTGGGTTTTAGCTTAAGCAGCTGTTGGGTGCTCCTGCTTGCTCCCTACTGGGGCCGTGAGGTGCTGCTGTTCCTCTCTGCTCGGCCAAAGAGCCCAGGAAGGGTGATGTCTCACCAAGCACACCCACCGTCTTTCCTACAGTTTATCCTCTGCAGTATGCATGACAGGTAAACAGATTCAGGGAAAGAGGACTGTCTCCTGTCAAAGTTAGTAGAGAAGTTGCTGCAGAATTGTCTCTCATTGCTTGTTCCTTGAAAGAAGGAAGATTGTGGTCATCTGTGAGGCTGGAACAGGTGGAAGAGTGATACAGCCACTCAGTCCTTTTCTCCCTTTCTGAACATGGTGTTTGTGCGGTCACCTTCAGCCCACACTCAGCTCTTTGTGTCAGGCTTCATTCCTCCTGTCCTGTCCCCACTGGGTCTTTGCAGTAGGGGTGCCCTTCGCTCTCTGTGTTCTGTGACTGTCTTTCTCATCGGCTGGTCATGAAGCAAGTCCTATGCAAATTCTTTCTGGTTTTCCAGGTTTACTTTTTCAGCTGACAGATGATTTGAAGTAAATCCTTGTCTTGATCCCCTCAGCATCTTTTCTCTACTTAGACCCAGTGCAGAAACCTACCAGTTGATCTCCTGCCCTGAGTCTTCTCTATTTTCCTATGACTTCTGGCTTCAAAGATTACCAGAACTGGCTCAGATTCCTTCCCCTGTCTGTTCTTCAGCCCTCACTTCTCCAGACTCACTCAAATCTTCTACAAGGTGATTCCTGGAGCTATTTGGAGAGACTTTTTCACCAGTCATTGTTTTCCTCCAAGAAACTGCTTTAGGCATCAAACTCATTGTATCAGAACTAAGGTTAAAGTCAGGTTGCTAGGAAGTTTTACCTGAGCACCTTTTCTTCTCTGAGAGCTACTTTGGAAGATAGTTGTGTGCTGTTTTCAGGGAAAAGGTTCTTGAAGCAAGGCCTAGAATTCATGTGTTTCTCTCACAAGAGTTCTGGCCCTCCAAATGCTCTTGCTCTCTTGTTTATTTGCCCCAAAGGCCAGGTAAGTCTGGGTAGCAAGCAAAGCACGAATGTTTAATGCTGTCCTCTCGAATTAAATCAATCTTAAGAAGAACCTCTTCTCAGGAAGATGGAATATATTACCTGAATAGGAAAGCAGTATTGTAACCATTCACATGTAATAGAGATTGCACAGGGCTTTATTTCTTCCAAACCTAGTATTGCTGTGGTCTAGGTACATTTTGGACGGCTATTTTTATATTTCGTAGGGCCGAAATTTCTCTTTCTCCAAAAGTTTTAATTACTGTAAAAAAAAAAAAAGAAAAGAAAAAGAAAAACAGAGAGGGGAAGAGACATTTTTACAACATCTTACTATGGAAGTTTTGAAAATTTTTTAACGTCTCCATGACCTGCCAAAAACCTGTGGAGCCAAATTGACAATTCTTTGAAAAATTCAGTTGGAATCCCTCTGCTATGGTCACAGGAAGGAGAGGGGGAGCAGCAAGAGAGAAGAGGATGGAAGAAATGTTAGGCATAGCAACTGCTGGGTAGCTACTGGCAACCAGGATCTCCATCACATACCCCCCTCTTTTAGGAAGAGGGCCAAGCCTATCGTTCTGGACCTCTGACACAGACCAGTCTCGCTGCGCTGGGCTGTGCCAGTGCCTATGATGGACCTGCTGCCCTGTAGTTCTACCAGCAGAAGCTGCTTTCTTTCTCAGGCCATTACTCGCTGCCAGCCATTTGCTGCACTCTACCTCAAGTATGGCAGCATTGCGTAAAGCTTGAGTAAAGCTATATTTGGAGATTAAAAGTGCCGTGCGAGTACCAAGTGTTACTGAGAGGAACTTTATTTTGAAAGTCTTTTTAACTCTGCAATGCAGTGATAGAGGTTGGACAGCAGGCAAAGCATTCACTACCTTATGTTCTAATGCTATCCCTTCAGCCAGTTCAGGACTCCAGGCTTTAACCCCCTCCTTGATCCATGTGGCATGTCCTCACCGTGTCCCTTCACAAACAGTTTCATATTGTGAATATAAATATAAATTCTGCTTACAGCAGTCTTCTTCACACAGTTAATAAACTCACTTGCCAACTTCATGTGCCCAAGGACCCTGTGGCTTTTTTCCATACTCAAAGAGCTAGAAAAGATAAGTCTTTTAAGTAAAATCTTCAAGCATCATCATTAGCTGATCTCTCGCCATTTGTTAGTAGTGAAAGAATGACATATGAAAGGAGGGCAAGTGTGGTTTGTGGCATTGTGGAGAGGGAGAGAGTGACTTTAGTGTCAGAAGACCAACGTGACACTAACTTCTGGTTTCCAAATGGGTCGTTTGCATAAAACAGTGCTCAGGGAAGCATCTCCCTTAAACTCTGTTGAATTGGTAAACAGCAAGGGAATGCTATTGAACGGGCTTTTCTCTCACTGACCTCTTCAGCACGTAAATCCTGTATCATGTGTGCAGATGCAAAACCAGTAGGTATTGATGTCAGCTTGCACAAATGAGGTATGAAATGAAAGGGCTATGTGGCAAGTCTGAAATGTGTGGCTAGAGAGAGCATTTGTGTTCACGGTAAATAAGGCCGTACCTCAGCCTTTCAGAAGCCACACGCCCGGAGAATGAGCTCGCATGACAGTGGTGTACCTTCAGAGCACACAGGAGTCAAAGCAGAGCAGTCATGCTTGTCTGCATGATCATGATCTTTTCAATCAGCTTTTACTATGTTTTTTCTGCCTGCCAATTCCTTGGAATTGTGTGTTTGGGGAGAACTAGTCTGGGGAGAAGAATCTTTAAAGGCAGCCTGCAAAGCAAATTAGAGGCAAGGACAGAAAACATATCATGGAATAAATCAGAAGAAAAATCTTCACTGGGTTCCTAGAACAGTCCCTAAGATGTAAACACAGACAGCTGATTCTTTGAAAATCTGTCTTATCAGGACAGGGTAAATAAGTAAGTCATGTTCAGACTAAACTGTCTCTGAGTAGCCGTTTGTTTGCCACAGTGGAACTGTTGAGTTTTATTGCACAAGGACTGGGAAGTAAAATGGTTCTCAGCAAAACACTGGGATCAAGTATTTTGCAGGAAGAAAGTCAAATGGAAAAAACCACACGTTTATAGTTCCCCAACTGAGCTAAGTGCAGAAATTTACATGGATTTATATCAGTTGCATTTAACACACAAACACTATACAGTATCTAACACAGAAATAAGTTACATCAAAGAACTACATATTGTTTAAAAAAAAATAAGACATTTTATGAACAAATCTCACATCAGATCTTCAAATGTACAGCTGCAGTTTTTGAATTCAGTATCAATAACAAAGTCCGATAAGACAGGCACTTTCCAAATCATGGTACATCAGGGAGGGAGTGAGTCTGGTGTCAAATCATTTGTCATTTTCTTATGATGTGTTTTTAGACTTTTTATATATTCAGATTCTTACAGGTGTTTTGTTGTTGTGTGTTATTTTGTTTGTTTATTTTTTTTTTCTTAATATCTTAGGTAAAATTCCCATATCAGATCTAAGTCTATTTCTATCCCTAGAGCAAAAAATAAATACATGATAAAGCAGACTCGTTTGTAGAAAAATGGGTCTGATGCCTCACTCTCTAAAACCGTATGCATCTGCCCACTGAAAACTGAGTTCAGCTCTGGCATTGTTTCAGAATTTTCCTGTCCTCAAAATCTCTTGTTTGCAATCCTTTCTACTGGGAGGATTGTCAACTGAAGAGGAGCCCCCATTCAGAATTTCCCACCAACTGCTCTATCTGTATGTGTTGATAACTGGGTACTGTTCTTCACATGGAGTCAGAATTCAAAGGTGAGATTTTTTGCCATTTTGCTGAGTTTCATCTTCTCATTAAACACCTCCTCAAACCTTCGATTCTGTTTTGGAGTGAAATGGTTCTTCCAATCACCAACAGTGCCTAGGAGAGCAGGGGCAGAAAAAGAACTGTGAGGTTAGCAACATATAGTGCAGAAAATTATTTAAAGGCAGACCAGTTTTGTTAACGCTGCAACTGGCACAAATTATTAATATATTATTAGCCGTAGTCTCTGTGGTAGGTCATGATCATGAGTAATTGTTTTATTGGTCTGGTGAGACTCTGATGGAAGCAGCTGGATCATTATCCATAAAGGCTGTTAAACCCTCAGCCTCAGACTTGTTTAGTGCCAACAACGCTAAGTGGTACATGAAGAGCAGCAGGTTTCCTAGATGGATTTAGAGCTCCTGGTCCTCTCAGCAAAGCAGCATCTTCCTGCACCTTAGGTGTATGCAGTTAAAGGTCTCCACCCGGGCTCTTTCAATCAGTAAAGGGAAATGATTACTTCCTGGCTGAAAGTCATCTCACCGCAGTCAACATCTACAACTCATCAAATGAATGGTGCCCCAAAGCAGCTACATCTCTCCACTGACTAAAGAAGACCTCTAAAAAAGGAGCCCAGGGTGACCTGATAGATTAATCCTACTCTCACACCTGCCCCTAATCTCTAGGGCTTTTTATGGATGAGATGTCATAGAATCATTTTGGTTGGAAGAGATCCTGACGATCATCAAGTCCAACCATAACCTAAATCTAGCACTAAACCATGTCCCCAAGAGCGTCATCTATACGTCTTTTGAACACCTCCACGGATGGTGACTCCACCATTTCCCTGGGTATCCTGTTCCAAAGCCTGACAACCGTTTCCATTAAGAATATTTTCCTAATATCCAATCTGAACTTTCCCTGGCACAGCTTGAGGCTATTTCCTCTCGTCCTATCAATGTCCTACTACTTAAGGCGGTAGTGAACAACTTCTGGGTGACCATGCACACTTGCGTTCAGTAAAGTGTTTCAACTGTTATTCAGTTTGCCCAAACAGGAAATTGTTTTTTAAACCGGCATATTTTAGTGAGACAATGCTTACAGTTTCCCCTCATGCATTCTCTAAAGACCCTGCATCCCAAAACTGCTGATTAAAACAGCATTCTGCTCAGCGAGGACAAGAAAAGAGAGCCTGAATAATTTTTTTTTTATATATATATATATACACACACATCTTCTGTAAAATGGCTGAAACTAGCTAAAACCCTGGGATTTGCATAGGAACTACTTGGAAATAAAACTGTTGGGATTTTTCAAATTTTTCAACAGAGCTTTGTCAAAGTTCAGTGACTTACAGAAGGATATCTGAGATTTTTATTTGTTTGCTTTTTACTGGCAGATTGTATTTTGGCATTTCCTTCAGCTCACTATCAAAAACATTCTGAATGAGTGGAATGTACCATTTCCCTATTGATAAACAAGACCAAGTTTTTTTTCTTAAGAGAAACAACTCTGAGTTGTAAACTGTCAATTATTGTTCAAAACTTAACTAAGTAAAAATAAACGTGATGGTTTTGATTTACTTATTATCCAAATCTGAGGAAGCTTCCGAAATGTCAGGAGCAAGAAAACAGCTCCTGCAGGTATTTTTTAAGTCACATCTGAGCTAAGTGCTGTTGAGGATGTTACCGTGTATTCCAGCTTGGCCAAGGTCTGAAGGCTGCCTCTGAGACCATCAGGTGATTGGGTCATCCATTCTTTCATTGTTATAATTGTCAGCATATTCATTTCTCAGGACCATTTCAATAAGATAAGAGGTTGTACGGAGGATAAAGGCTACAAGCAGGAATCTGTCTTGCTGTTTCTCATTCTAGTAAACTAAGCAATCTTCGCAGGTGATATTAGAGGGGACATGTTGTAAAAGACCGAGCTGGACAACTTTTAGATTAAAAAAAAAGATAAAGAGTAATACTTTGTGAACCTTTCCTTTTAGCTCCTAAGCTCCCACAGAGCAATATGAGACTGTTGTTCAGACTCCTCTGTGCTTCTCTAGTGTAAGTCTGCATTTGCAACCAAAGAATTTAGAAAGAAAGTGATTTTTAAGATGGCCTCAAATTGAAGGATCCTGTCCCTGCTTCCCAGGGCTGACCCAAAGTGTCACTACAGTCCAGGAATGACCTGGACTGCAGCCTCTGGCTGGATTTCTGCTCCTTCTGCTGTGTTAAGCCCAGCCCAGGGAACTTACCTTTCCGGAAAATCAGCTTCCTGTTGGATGTCAGGGCACAAACGGTGTGACTGGGATCACTGTTCTCCTTTTCTGTGTCGCTTTTCATCTCTGAGAACGAGGACTTCTTGCAGATGTCTTGGATGTCACTGTCACTGATGTTTAAGCCCAGGAACAAAACGATTTCCTTTACATTCTTCGGGAGATCCTGAAGTACAAGAAAAATAAAGCTTTTCTATTTCTGAGCTGATTATCAGACTTTCAGTTGATATGAAAATGATCCTTTTTATTACATATAAAGTTTATCACACATTTATTTTCTTTCAAGCAAAACTAAACATGTCATTGGACTGTATAGATGACAGGTACAGTAAACCTGATTCTCCTCTTACCCATACTCACAAAAATTAGTAAATGCTGAGTATGTGACGTGAAATACAGTTACACTGCCAGTTTTACTCCAAGTCAGGTAAAATGTGTTCCTTTTTCTCAGATTTTTTTCACTAGGAATAGAGAAATGTTCAAAGCTCAGCTCCTGTGTAAGTAGTCTGTTTCATTGGAGGTGCTACCCTGTTTCCCCGAAAATAAGCCCTAGCAGGATTTTTCAGGGTTTTTGAGGATGCTCGAAATATAAGCCCTACTCCAAAAATAAGCCTTAGTTACAATTCATTTAAAAAGTCAATTTAAATAGTGTCCAGGCAGCTATACATGTCAAAAAGTAATAAGTTTTGGAGCAAAAATTAATATAAGACCCTGTCTTATTTTCGGCAAAACAGGCTATATCCAGAGGTCCAAGAAGAGACTCAGGATCCAAAATGGTTTGTTTATATTCCTCATAGTGGATTGTTTTGTTTTTTTCAAAAAATGAACAAAGCTATTTTAACGGAAACACTAGAAAGTGTTCTCTATTTATTCATCCCAAAATTAATTCTCTGAAAGCAATGTTGGTATTTGACTTTTTTTTTTAAGAACAGCAAAGCAGTTTATGCATGATCATTTCCTTTCATCAAAACTTTTTTCCTACCCCTTGAGCCTCTAATTTTCATTTTTTTTGGGAGCACAAATCCCACTAACTATGAGTAGTTGTTGTCTTACATCACTTTTTGAAAATTTCACCTGAAATGTCAGGCATGGCAGGTTAATGTGTGGCCCTCAACAGATATCCTTAGTTGGTCTTCTATAGGGCCAAGAACAAGGAACTTAAAATTCTTTCTATAGCCTGCGGAAAATCATATAGTGTGTGTCCCACTCCTGCAACTATGAAATGCAACTGTCGCAGGATTTGATTTTTATATAACTTGTGCAGTCAGAATTAGTTCACTAATAAAACGTTCTATGGAAATATAAAATATGCCCAAAGATAAATTCTCGTTTTCCTTCTTTCTCTTTTTCCTTAGAATTTACTCTTTGATATTTTAATTATGTTAATTTACAAGTAATGCATTAGAAATAAGAGCAGAGAGCAGATTTACCTTCTTCATTTCTTCATAGAACAAAACCAGGATGTTTTCGTCATTTTCATGTTCTTCCCAACTTAGGAAATGATCAAACCAGGATCCACAGACAACTGAAAACCCGTGTAAAAGAGATTCTTGTAAACTTCATTTATAAATAACTCTGATGGTACCTCACACATTAAGGGGGATGATCCCTTCATAAAATGTTCTCTGTATTCCTCTAAACCAGACTCAATTCTTTTTGTGAAGTGATTCGAACTTGCAATCCAAAGAGGTTACCATTCCTGTTGGAATTAATTTTTGTATGAGAGATGCAGATACTATTCGGAGATATGATTCTGCAGTGGAAGCAGGTTCCAAATCTAAGGAAAGGCCAGTAATGAAGGAAAATGTTCTGGCCTAACAAGATCTGAGCATCTCAGCAAATGTTGGCATGTCTGTAGTGACAGCTAGAAATACGATCACTTCAGTAGGAAATGAAATAAAGAGTCTGGTACACGAAGAACATTTTGTTAGCTCCATTGTGTCCCAGCAGAGGGGAATCTGTATTATTTTTGAACGTCAAAGAAGAATTATGTAAAGAAGTTATACAAATACATCATTCAGCCAATGACATACAGATAACTGGTTTTACAGTTGACTCACAGTACTCGTTTTGTCTGAATGCTCCTTTTGCTGAACCGCAGGAGGATAGCTAAATTTCAGCCCTCTTAAAAGATAAAAACCAAGATTCTGACCTGTCTGGTTGAAAGAGAAAATGGACTGCATTGAAAGCCAAGCTGAAAGCCTCTTGTAGGGCGATGAGAAGAGGCCTAGCCAGACAATCACAGCCAGCATTCTCCAGAACGGTGGCTTTGCTTTATAACTTCCATCGGAGAAGTATACTATTGTAATGGGCATCGTTTTGACTGCAGACTTTGAGCTGTAATTAAGTATTTCGCTGAATGCTCCAATCTGTAGCTGCCTCCTGCACATAAAGCACGGCCTAACTGCAAGGCATGTGTGCTCCATGTGCAACTAAACCCTGCTCTCCTGGTCAACCACTCTGGGGATGTGGCCAATGATAGAATAGAATAGAATAGTTCTGTTGACATTATGGGTACAGCATATAGCCTTGGAGACCCCAGGGACAGTATCACAGTTGTCTCTGTGTGTCCTCACCCACGTTCTGAACAGAGATTAACTCTGTGAGAGTACTACAGGATCTGAATCAAGCAGCACGACCTTCATGTGATTCTACTAGGAGCAAATGAAACAAACTCTCTCAGTATCGCCTCTTACATAAATTTCTATTGTAGCCAGCATAGTTATCTTTTTGTGCCATGTGTAAAAACACAGAAAAGAGAAGCTGGTTACCAATTTACAGATAAATGAGAGATGTTTTTAAAATTTAATATAATCCTATTTTCTTTTTTCCTCTATTTTATGCTTGGAGTTGATGCTAAGCAAGCCAAGATCCTGCAAATCACTGAAGCATGTGCCTTAGGGCTGCTCTGAACTAGGAACACAAGATCTGAGCCAAAGCCCACACAAAAGTCAGTAGACTAATTGACTTCTGGATCTTTGATGTAAGCCCATGATGACTGCAGTGGCATTTTTATTTTCCAAGTTTTCAAGCTGAGCTATCATTGTTGCTGTTATCATCGCTATGGTTGTATAGCAGGAACACTTGTCCTCAAAGGAGTAATAAAGCACTAAAAGTAGGAGTGGATAACTGGAACACAGTCCTATTGTCAACTTCCCTGCCACCACTGCCACTCATAAAAATCTCACTCTTGTCCTTGGTCTTTGGACCCCACTGCTAAGACAACACATCAGGCAGAGCGCGTGCAGGAGGGCTTTATGAAAGCACCTAGAGTCCTTTTGAAGGGCCACCTGAGGCTGTCATCAAGCCTGGAGGTGGCACGACACCTGCAAGCACAGCTCTCAATGCAGCCTGGGGATGGTGTCCCCATGTTCCCTATTGCGGACACTTTGGCACGGCAGTGAGCCGCATAGAGCTGGTTGAGCACCTTCGAACAGAGAACCTGCCCCACCAGCCTGCTCGCCAAGGACAGAAGTGGCTGCGGGGAGCCCAGCTGCCCTTACATCTGCTTGGGAGGAGTGGCATGCACATAACTCCTCTATCAAAGCTTAAAGGTTAAGCTTCAGGTTCGCAAGACAAGGTTGGAAATTTTTTTAGCACAGGCAAACCCATATCAGAATCAACAAATTGTCAGGGGTTTCAGAGTATTTGTGGGAAGAAATTAAATCAGTGACTTGTCTCTGAGAATATGTTTTTTTAACAGATATGTCAAAGAACAGCAAAAACCTGCAAAGAGCAGTTGTGCTGAAATAATGCAGCCACTTATCAAAATGTCTTCTTGCAGGGCTGAAGATGATAGCATCCTATTATTTGCTCTTGTTTAGTTTGGCATTAGATTTTATCCTGAAAAAAAAAATAAAAACAACAAAACCCTACTAAAGCCCTATGAATAATGAGTGCAATAAGGAGATTTCACGCAGTTCACATTTCTTAACTCTTTCTGTGCATAATAATCCAATGTAAACTGCAGGGAGAAAACATAACGTTTATCCTTACCATCTCCTTTTAAGAACAAGTCAAAGAAAGCAGGCCAGGTGTCTACAGTAGGAAGGTTTGGATTATCTCTGTAGTAATGATACATGGACACTGCGGTATCTTTTGGATTTCTGATTATGTAGATCATCTATAAATGAAAATGATATGGTTATTAATGATAATATCCTTCCTTTTATTTAGAGAAGCTCTGTGCATAAATGTAGCATTTTTGTAGGCAGTTTGCAGCATTAAAACCCTTTCCTTTAGGATTCCTCCATTGGTGACCATGCCATTAAAATAGGAATATATGTGTCCCTGCTTAAGCAGAAGTCAGTAGTGGTTAGTAAACAATTCCATGTGGACAGAGGTGTGTTTGTTACAGTGGAGTAATGTTTATGTTTTATCAAAGAGGCTGTGTTCATTTTAACTCATGAGTCAGTATACTATCTCATATATCTAACAAATGAAACCATTTACTAACTAACATTCACAGGACTGCTGCAAAATATAATTTTTTGCCCTTCATTCAAATTAGCCTTGTCCCAAAAATCTGGATCTGAGTAATCCACAAATTCTAAACTTCCAACCTAAAATCTGATGCCTAAAGCTAATTTTATACAGACCTCCCTCATTAGCACGGGAGGAACCCAAAACTGTGATCTGAATCTGGCCCCTACCTTTTAATTCTCTTGTCTTTACCCAAAATCTCTTTGGACCTTCACAAAGCTTCAATAGGAGGGGCAGAATACTTTCACCCCCAGAGCAGCCTGTAAGTACCCCAGATAACTATTTTCTAAGCCACTAGGAAATGCCACCAGTCACTAGGAAGTGGGGCCATGAGAACACTCCAGCATCCCTAATAATATTTTTTCTGATTTAAGGATGTTGATGGTGTACTTTGTGTGGTGCCTGGTATACAAATCACACTGTGGGAGCAGTGGGGCAGGAGCAGAACCCAGTCCTTAGCCCAAGTCTCTGCTCATGCTGCCTTTGATTGCTGGTCAGCTGTGTCTCCAAAATTCACAGCAAACCACTTCTGGAGACTGTAAATAATTTAAAAATTATTAAGGATCAACAAGACAAAATAGATTCCTAACAGACACTTAGCATATCTTACCGCTTTTGTATCTTTTTGCCTTACCTTGCATTTTTTATTCTTAAAATTTGCAGGTAACATGTTGTAGTCTAAGTGTGTTGGGATGATTCTCTTCGATGAGAGCTTACTCAGTTCTTCCAGTTTGGAAAGATCTCCAAATTCAATTGGAGATGTTAGTGTAACTTGAGTATTGTAAAGCTTCGTTATAACTCCTGCAAGCCAGTGAGTGCCTGCAGAAAAGTAATTTTAAGGGAAAGAAAAAAAAAATGAATATTTTTAACTTGAAAATATGAAGAACATGAGTTTTGCATATGAAAACAGCTTGCTAGTTTGTGCTATCGCACAAGCGATACTTCTAATCCCCAGATTCAAGAAACTTTATGTAACTGAATAATCCCGTTGGCTCCAAATGTATAAATACTGGAAAAATTAGGCCTATACTTGAAGTACAAAGTAACTGTGAAAAGTGCTAATATTGGTACCAAACCAATCTCATTAGACAAATTGCTTGTCAGCTGAGAGGTGGTTATATTACTTTTTAAAATTTATTTTAAAGTAACTTTTTTTTTTTCCTAAGTGGACTTGAGTCTATATTTGGAAGGTACTGGTTGAGCTTCTTCTTTGGTGTGTGCTTCTGTGTGCGAGTGAGGTGGGGGGAGAGGGATCAAGAAAAGAATAAATCTACAGCCAAGAGCCATGCAAACATCTTAATACAACTCTTGACTTGCCCATAATTGAATGTAGAAAATCCTCAGAAATACCTTTCAAGTACAGATTTTGCTTACAAGAAAGAAATACTTATTTTCTTTCCAATATGGAAACAGCTGAGATTATTTTCAAGTAAATAATCAAATTTAGATACATGACCCAATTTTTTTTGTAATTTGAACACTTACTGATAGAATAATATATTCACATACTCAAGTATCCTTCTCTGTTTCTTGTATACAGACACTTCCCAACTAGTTTAAGCAGAGAACATGAAACAAACAATTGAGACATATGCAATTAACATCTAAAAGTAGAACTTACCAGATTTAGGATATGAAACCAAAAGGAGGTCATCTTCCCTGGCATCAAAAGTATCCAAGGATTTTAAAAGTTCTGGAGAAGACCTGGTGGTAAAGCGAATCCCCTTAAACATGTGAATGAGTTCTGCCTCACTGGGGTTGGACATGTTTGCTTAAGTCTTGGATTCCTGCAAATCAGATAACGGCGAAATGACAAGAGGATTTGAGAGTCACTCTCAACTCAGATGGTTTGAAGTGACAGACTGAGACCAAGCAATACAAACCTCATGCTTATATACTTTACTACACACCAAGGAGTGCAATTAGATATTGTTTTTTCCATGTAGTTGATAAAGGCAACTGAAATGTTAGAGGTAACTGATAAATAACTGAAATGCAGAGTAATGAAAAGTGTATGTCTTTCGTCATTTATTAGCTTCCAGATAAAGCAATGAGGTGATAGTCAAAATGTATTAATTGTGGAAAATTTCAAGAAAGACCATTTTATGTTGCTTCAAAATATGCTTAATATGATTATTCTATAAGGTATATTTCGTTGGAAGCTGTTTTAGCTTCCAAGGAAAAAGCTACATCTTAAAATACTTTTATGAATACAAAGCCAATGCTTTATTTTATGTGAATTAAATCTTTTCAGTTTCACTTTACCAAATAAACAACAGCCTGAATTCTCAAAAGTGCAAATCGATTCCAAATGCTTGAATCTTGTGATGTTCAGGAACTAGTTTTTAGAACATTTTAGAATTTCAGCCTGAGGCATCTTAAAAACAGAGGCACTTATAGGCACAATCATTTTTTAAGCTGTCATGTCTGCATAAGAGGAGTACAGGCAACAAAAATCGCAAATTTAAAATAGATATTTAACATTGGCTTCAATCCTGCATGCTTCCTGACTAGAAATGGTTGAAGAATTTTAGATCTTTCCATAGAGTATGCAGATTCATCAAAATAAAATTCATCAAAATAAAAGTTGATTGGAGGAAAGAAGCAGTTCTCAATTAATTACCTGTTTTGAAATTTATTTTTTGAAAATACTGGAATCTGTGGAAGTTGTCATTAAAGTTTTTCAAACTGAAAGCTCCACTTTTGTTTAAAGAGACCTTAAGCAATGTGAATGCATCACAGTAAAATAAATAGCTCAGTTGTGAATCAAAGCATTTTGGAATGCTTCGTATTTTCAATTTTCCTTTCAATTGCCACAAATTAATTTACTTATTTTTACATTATTTTCCTCTAACATCAAGTGGTTTCACTATTCCTATTGAAAGCCTCCTACAATATATTCAGCTGAGGCTCTTCAATATTTTCAACTCAAGAACCTGCACGCAAATCTTGTTTTAAAACAAAGCAGTCCTTCAAGAATCTCCAAAGTTTACCAAGGTCCAAGGTTTTTTTTTAATCATAAATAAATACTTTGGTTATGGGAGCTGACTACCAAATGTACCTTCTTAATCATAAATAAAACTTTGGTCATCAGAGCTGACTACTAAATGTACCTCCCATGACCCCTGGTAAGAAGTTAATGATTAGAGATTCCCTTCCAAGAAACATCTGAGCAGTCAAGATTACTCACGAGTAGTAAGGACAGTTACCAACTTCTGTACTTTCTTCTTTCTAATTCAGTCTCCAGAAAAGCCAGCTATATAGCATTTCTTTGCAGTATTGCCAGCCTATCAGTAAAAGAGAAGTAAAATCAGCAAGCCTGGGTCTTCTTACCTGTATTGCCTATAAAGTTGCCCTTAAACAGTTATTGTCTACCAAGTGTGCCCTGTTCCATCAGTAAACTCTGAGTTCCAGGTATACAGGGCCAGGTGGGAATGAAAACCATGGAGACTATACTCTGGAGAGGTGTTCCCTGTCACTAGGGATAAGGGGAAATGAGAGGCTTTCCAGAGGGTAATCAAGTGAGGCAGTAAGCATACAAGAAATATATGGATACTGATGTTCAGTAGGAGTTGGGGCATCTCTCACTGATGAGGAGCTCAACATTTTTCTCTTGCTCCCAGTCTGAAATGTAAGCCATCACTTCATTTCTTAAGGTGTAAATCCTTAAAAAGCCATTCTCTGTCAACAGATTTCGCTGTGGTTACTTCAGGTATACAAAGTATGTTTGGAGACATAAAGACACCTGTTTCTATATTATTCTGTATTAGTCTGAATACAGAGATTTCTAAGGTTTATTTTGCAGTCATCATTCCAGCCATATGCATTAGCCCAAGCTAGTAAAACTGTATTACCTTTACCTAGCAGAAATAATCTTATTGCAAAATGTGTTGCATATCTACTATGCCTTTTTGCTTTCATTTCTTCCTGCACTCCTATTAAGTTTTGAGTCAGCACATTTGCCTAATCTAATCACTTGGACCTTAATTAATCATTCACAAATTAAATGGCTAAGGTGTAAAACAGAAGCAATACAGTAGCAAAGAAAATTCCAATTCTCTTAACTCACCTCGATTGCTTTTGATACTAGTTTCTCTTTTCAGTATGCCTAATGTTAATCCAGGGGAATCAAACTGAAAATTTTCCTACTCAAATGCTGCCTGTACTTGGAAAATAGTGCCCACCCCTGCAAAGATATGGCATCCTGAATTGCAATGACTTAAGGAAAAAGAGCGTTCAGCACCTTACAAGAAAAAGTTATTATAAAAACTACGCTATCTACATTAGCATAAAAGGTACATTATTATAGCTACATTATACAAAGAGAGCACGGATTTAAAGAATGCCATGCCCAATCCTCCATCCAACTTGAATTTTCTCCTTTATCGGTATTACAACACAGAACGTAGCCTACCTCTGATGCATTTTGAATTGGATAAACACAGGCACGGCAAGCTAATACCAAAGGATTCCTGTATATATTGCCTCAATCTCTGCCACAGGCTCTGAGGACCTTCTCTCAGCATCAGGTTGTCCTTGTTCTTGTCCTGGTCTCTGGACTGCTATCAACACAAATGGAAAGCACGTTTTACCAGCAGGTTTCACAGATACTTGCTAGCAAGACAGCAATGTTAAACCTGGAGTCTGAGGTTTCCCTGTGGTTTGAGGACAACACATCTCGGTAGCGGGACACTGTGCTCCTGGGCTGCTTCAGTCCAGCTCCTTCTGCCTCCATGTCTGACTTACCTTCTCCCACCTACACCCTTGTCTTGGTGAGTGACTTCTTCCTGTTGTTTTAAATGACTCAAAAAAATTGAGTGTTCTGTTCCTGCCTCTACCCTGCCACCTACACTTCAGGCTCACCATTCTGTTCTCTACTTGATAAAAGACACGTACATCTCCTTCAACTGAAGACTTTTCAGCTGAGGCCAATCGCAATCCTATTCCCATCCAGGCAGCACATACTAAAAGAAATAGTGGCTTTGTGGAAAATATGCAGATGAAGTCATATGTGTTGGTGACACAAGTCAGAATTTGGATGTACATCCTCAGGGTCCTGAATGGTTTTAGCCAGCGCTGTCAAGCATCAGATTTCTCATTTTTTGAAATGTCCTAATGCCATGAAATATTTCAGTCTCATCATACTGGCTAATGAATGGAGACACAAAACTGACATGACTGGTTATAAGGTTTTGTTGCTCGAATTCTCCACAAGATACACCAGTCACCTGAAATTAGTAGAAGTTATGTCCATAAAGATTGTCCCTGTGCATCTATGTAAAATATGTACACAGTGTCTGCAACAGTGATGAAGGAGTGACATCTTTCAAGACTATTTCAGTGCAGAAGATCAAACACAGCTCCTGTTACAAAGTGTGCACGACTGATTTCCAATGCAGAAGTCCAGCTAGAAAATCCACTTCTACGGGCAAGCTGCATAGTCCTTCCCACAGCTCCAACTTCTTTTCCATACCTACACGGTGATCTGAACCCCACGGTCTTTTCTGTAGAGATCACTTCATCCAACCTTTGCTTTCCTATCGTGCAGAATGACATCCCTACTTATTTTAGTGTTACACCTGAAGTGTCTCTTCTGGGTTTATGGGCAATGACTATTTAATAGAGACAGCCTACAAAATGTTAAACACAGCATGAGTGCTCAGAATGATTTGGAAGTTAGGGCACCTCAGTGCCTATATGTTGATAATTTAGGAACCTTACTCTAGACTTCTATGTCATTCTGAAAAAACCCTCAGTTGCAAGGTGGATGTAGGGCTGTCCACAATACATCAAGACACAGATGAGCTGTAGTAACGGTCCATCGGTGCATTCTGAGCTGGTCCAAACTATCAGGTAGCGTGACAGGCAAAACCACTTCGCTGGGATGGACATTGCATATCTTTACACTTCCAACAACAGTCTTCTACCTCGTGGTTGTTCTTGCAGTGCCTGGACTCTTGCAGGGAAGCCTCCCTGCATTGTCCCATAGTTCAATGCTAATCAAGTACTATGATTTAACAACTCTGATTTCAGAAGTCTCTGATTTCATAGGCCTTGCTATCTGCAGCAATGCCTTTAGGCATACAGTGGAGGAGGTCAACCGTATGTGCAGAGTCATGCTGCATTTATGACGTGTCATATTATAAAGCTCCTTGACCTTCTTTTATTTCTCTCACAACAAATCATTGCCTGAAGATACTCTGTGCCATATCCACAACTGATACAGCTGATCATGACAATTCCATTGCTGCCAGCAGAGCTGTGCCCTTTGGAGAGCTGGCAGGCAAATGCCACAGCTGTGAGGTTACCACTACTGCCCCAGCTCCTACCTTGCAATTGCACATGATGGTACCTTCAAAGCATGAACACGTACGTAATGAAGACATAAAGGGGTAGGGGGTGGAGGAGAAAAGCAAACAAGGATTTTAACCTTCATTGGGGTAAAAAAGGTGATGCTATGTGCATGCAGAAGGGCTCAGCCAGGTAAGTGTTCTCCCTGGTAAGTGCTTCTCTGTCAGAGTAGAATTGCCTGGAGATATTCCCAGGTCCCTGTGGTGAGAGGAGAGGCCTTGGAGGTCTGGTTTATTTTCTGCTTATCTTTATTGTTGTATCTAACCTGGAGGCTTACTGATATAGGATTAAAAGACAGAAACTAAGGAGTGACCCTGTTATTGCTAGAGCACTAGCAAGTGATGCTGATAACTTCGCTAGTGACTTGAAATGGTTCCACGTTGTTTTGATTCGTTAGCATAACTACATAGAAAATGTGTGATATTTTGAAGCATTCGTACAATGATAGGCTTAAGTATTTTATAGGAAGCCAGATAAATTCCAGGAAAAAAACCTTTTGAGTTGCATGTCCTTCAGAGACCTACACCCTGTGGAGCATCACTGCACACAGCAAAATCAGAGCAAACAAGTCTGATGGTGAATGCTGTCCTGTCAGTTCACACACTGCCTTGGAATCCAGCAGCTAGGGGAACCAGCAGTCCAGCTAACCACAGCTATCCCTGGGAAGGTTCATGGGCTACAGCCACTGGAAGTGTACCAAGGAGAAGAGGAGCACTTGTGTCCATACACACAGCGAGACAGGGCCCAGCATGCAGGCTGTTGTACTCTGTCCCAGTAGTCTGGTGGGTCCAACCCAAAAAAGTGGGGTGATCCTGAGGTAAGAGATAATGCAGTTTGCATTTCAGGGTACTGACTGGAAACCTAGGGTTCATGCAAATGCCAAAGGTGAGCCAGCCTTGGCCACCAGGGAATGGAGCTCTCTAGGTCCCTAAGCTGCACATAGAGCTCGCAGAGAGCCTCACGTAAGACAGCTGATTAGCCCCATTGCACCATATCTCGCTTGCACATGTCTTTGTGACAGCCAAGGGCCAGCTAAGGTTTTGCAGCATAAGTCTGGCAGCCAGGAGCATGCACCTCCACTTTTGCTGTCCCTCCAGCCAGCTCACTACGACAACTCTACAAGGACCTCCCTTCTCCCAGGAGGAAGCAAAGCAGCAATTAACTAGTGCCAATCTCGGCATTACCTCTCCCTGACCTAAGGAGGCTGACCTACGGGCTCTAGGTCTGCACCCTATCAGTTAGGCAGTACCATTTAGGTCATCGACATGGAGACCTGATAGTGACTCGGCTGCAGGACCTGTATAGAGATCACTTTGCATCATGGCTCCTATCTACAGTGGAAAGGTCAGAAGAAATGCTTTGTTTTTAAGAAGGGGCACCACTGCAGCAGCTGAGAGGAGTCTGTGATAAACAGAAATGTGGCATGTCAGGACATCAAGGACTTATTATCTTGCAACATTCTATGATTCTATGACATGGCGAAGGGGTGGGGTTGTTTCTTCATGCCCAAGAGATATATGGTCAGCAGAACCCACCACTCTGAGTTACAAACATGATCTTCAGTCCGATCCACACCTGAAGACTCCTCAGCCCCACAGCCCCCTTGTTGGGATGGACCCCTCCAACTTTGCCTTCCTACACAGCAGAGCTGCACTGTCTTAGCCCTTGCTTATTTCGAGGTCCTAGCTTATCTCAACGTCCCTTATTTTAAGGTCCTTTTAAGGTCTTTCAGTCGCAAGTTATTAGACATGAGCTGTAAAATACTGCAGGAAAATCAGGAGATAGGGAGGAAACATAGCACCATAAAGAAAGTTAACTCCTTCCCAGCCAGAGCTAGTACAGCCCAATTATCCCCAGAAATTTTAGTCACTTTTGGATGGACAAATTAATTCCAAAGCCCAAGGAGAAAGTACTTGGCTGCTATTTATAACAGTTTTCTGTCATTTTCAATAGGAATAGGAATTGAAATACAGGCCAGATCCAGACTGCACAAGTGAAATATATGTTTAATGCTGGTTCTCTTCTTTTATGTCCTGCAGTGGCTGTGTAATGTTCTACAAACTTTTATATTTATATGCTGTTCTTCTGAGGTTTCATTTACATGTTCATGTGTGATATGAACTATATAAGTATAGACGTTTTATACAGGAAAGATTTTTAACTTTTTTCTTTAAGTAGAGACTTCCTACTGCAAGCTTCTTCTCTCTGGCAGAGTCAAGATGTGGTTCAGAACGAAGGAAGAATAAATACATCATTCTTTGCCACGCAGTGTTGTAGTCTTAATATTGGACAGAGGTAAAAAACACCTTTCTGTGTTTCTGAAGGAAGCTTTCAGAACAGAAATTTTACAGTTTCCCAGACCTTTTCCTGAGGCGGAACACAACTCATAATTCGTTCCTCCCATCATGTGAGATATCATTTTGTTTTACAGACTTAAAAGTACAAATAGCTCCATAGATCCTATAGTCTAACCATGAGTCTAACACACCATAGAGTTTCACCCAGTTGTACCTGGTCAGATCTCAATAGCCTGTTGCACACAGATGTACTTTCCATCTGGTCTTGTTTGAAGTCTTCATTCAAAACAACAGAAAAGTCACTTCAGACATTCCTTTCCCAGTCGATAATTAATGTCTTACTGCAAACTTAGAAAAGGAAGTTTTCCAAATGTGAATAACCATTGATCCCTCTACATTATTTTTCGTACCACCTTTCTGGGAGGCACTGAAACATAAATGGCTTAAAAGCCTTCTTCTTACCTGGATTTTCCATACAAACCATCATTCTAAGAGGAAGTATTACAACCAAGACTTAAAACATGCAGTGCAGAAGACTAAATGTGTTTCAGTCTCTTTGGGATTTTATTTCTATACTAACACTTGCACAAAGCAGGGACAAAGTGGGAGGATGTCTACAGATATGGGCAGCAGAACACTATGGGGAGTGGGCTGTTGATTGCCCTGGCTGAAGAGCTAAATCACTGTTGCACTCAGATATCCCAGATGTGATCAGGGTCCTGCTGGGTTAACGCTGAGCACAAACCAGAACTTGCAGCAGAAAGAAAGATGATTTTAGGCCAGTTTAATTCTTCTCCAAGTTGACATGATCATTGGTGTAATCTGCAGGTTTAACAGCCCTTGTTCTCTAATAGATGCTCAAAAGTGGGTAGGAATATTGGCTGAATCAAATAATTTAGTGGCTTTTGTCTATTTATTAGATTCTGCTTCTATTTATTAATCTATATTTATAGAATATACACATACATGTAAACATCACTTGCACTAGCTATTTTGTGCATTCAAGTTGCTGCAACTTTTTCCCTCAAATGAGAAGAAAAATAATTTGTATTTTTGCTTCTTATCTGCTTAGAGAGTCTCTTCCCTCTGTGTTGGAGTTTTATGCACAGTCCTTTATTAGGAGTCACCTAAATCTGCTCTACATATCACCAGGACAATCCAAACAAACTCTCAAAGGCACCATGCTCAGGCTAGTACAGTCACATTGCTGAAGATACAGGGCTTGCAAAGAGAGCTGTTTTCTATCCAGCTAATTTGTAATGCTAGTGGGGTGAACATGATCTGTGCAAAACATACACAGTCAGCAGTGCACTCTTGCAGTGATGAACTGCATATTGGGCTGCAGAAGAAAGCGCGTAGCCAGCAGACTAAGGAAAGTGATTATTCTCCTCTGTAGAGCACTTCTGAGGCCACATCTGGAGCACCATGTCCAGTTTTGGATCCTCCTGGTGTTGGCAAACTGAGGTAATTCAAAATGTCTGGGCCTGTAGCATACAATGTACAAGGAGAGGCTGAGAGAGCTGGGTCCACTCAACCTACAGAAGGTCAAGGAAAGTCCTTAATGCTGTTTGCAACCACTTAATGGGTGCTTGTACCAAAGGTGGAGCCAAAGTCTTCTCAAGAACTGCACAACAACAGGATGTGTGGCAACAAACACAAAGTGCAACAAACACAAAGTGCAACAAGGGAGATTCCAATTAGATATTAGAAAAAATTTTCATCATTGGACTGGTCAAACATTGGAATAGGTTGTCCAAACAGGCTGTGAAATCTCCCTCCTTGAAATGACTCAACACTAGAGTAGACAAGTCCCTGCTCAAAGAGACCTAACTTGGCACTTTGGTTGCTCTGAGCAGGGGTGGGAACAGATGCTGTCCGGAATTTCCTTCCTACCTGGATTTCTCTGTGGTCCTGTATTTCAGAACTGAATGACAGGACCACTGTTGAAACACAATCCTCATTTGCACAAATTTGAAGCAGATCTTTTCATCTGATGAATGTTCTCTTGATATATATAGTGTTCTGTGTATAGCAAGATAATGTAAATGTGAAACTGCAGTAAAATAAATGGAGTTATAATATTGATGGGATAACTGCCAGTGCAAGATCATATCTTTAGGAGTCAGATCTTAAGTGTGAAATTTCCACCTAAATAATAACAAAAGAACAGCCACCTCAAATCCAACTAGTGTTCTAGCTAGGTCAGTTTTTGTCTTCACTAGCAACTACAACTGGACTTGACCATCCTTGTGGGTCTCTTCCAACTCAGGACGTTCTATGTGTACGGGAATATATTGGAAGATTGGCGAGGAGGTTGGTCGAATGTAAATACGCTCAAGTGACTTGCAGCTGTCTGTAGAAAAAGCACATACATCACACTAACTGTTTTACTGACCTTGTATGCTTGATGAGTAGAACCTCTGCGTTAGAAAACATAGGCCTGTGAGAAACTCTAGACAACTCATCGCTATGTCTGAGATTCCTGTTTTGTTGTGAGAAAGAGCAAGAGGACGCGCCTGCCTGAAGCCTTGAAATACAGGCGAGCTCAGCAGGCCCAGTGATCTTCTACCAGGGCTGAACTCACCAGCACCTGCGTCCCCGCTTGTGTCACCTCTGCCTGGGAGCTCAGGTGCGACTTCGGAGATCCCCCAGTAGAGAGGTAACTAAAATAAAACTTGCTCTTTGCAATGCATTCGTGGCCTCTGGCTCTTCTTGCGATGTGCCTGCACTTGTGCACACACTATGATACATTTTTTTTTTCCCCCTGCAATTTATGAGAGTCCCAGAAAATCCCAAAATTTGGGAGCAGAGCGGAGATGTCTTTCCCATCACTACCAATGAATGATCATTTTCTGTCCTAAAAATGTTGGGTAAGACCTCCAAGATCTTTGTAACTTTTAGAGTATAACTGAGGAATCATATATCATATGTAACGACATCACAAAAACCAGGTTGTAACTTACCTGAAACAGTTATCCTTGTCTTACATGATTAAAAAATCAGAATCCAATGCACATAAACTAGGCTGAGAACCTTTAAAGTCTGCTGGGCCAGCATCCACATCAGATATTAAATTTGTGGATCCACCTTAGGACTTTCTAAATGTTACTCAAGTCCCTAGACTTAATATTTCACATTGGCTGGCTCTGTTTTCAAAGTTACCTTGGCAGAAGATATAGTAAAGTCTGTGATTAAGGTGTAATGTGGGATGATCTGTCAGTTCATTTTTTTAATTCTGCTTGTTGACTTACTTGGTTGCACCCTGCATCAGGCTAGCCAGCTTCAGTAACTTCTATTCACAATAGCTGAATCTTTATTAACTGAGTGCATAATTTCTTTAGATGCACTTTAATGAGCAAACTTTTTCAAAATTCACTCATGCTGTCAGCTTAGTAATAACTTCATGAGCTCTTTAATTTTTGTCTGAAAAAAAGCAAATGTTTCCAAAGACCGACAGGTTAAATGCAAAATTGAACAAATCGGTGGCAGCATTACAGACCTAGAATTCCAGCTGCTTTTCACAAAATTGCCCTCAATTTTCTGCATTTTCAGATCATTATTTCTTACCCTTATACCATCCTGTTACTATTATACAACAATAAGAAAAAGTAGCTGGCTGAGGGATAAAAAGAAAAGTTTATAGAAGAGAAAAAACAGTCAAATACATAAAATTAACCTTAAACTGAAATAAAGTAGAGATAGAAAATATAAATATCAAAATATAGACTCATATTTCTTCAAGGTTTCGAGTGTATCCAGCGTTTTCTCTCAAATCCATATACTTAATTAAAAAATGTTTCTTCCTTTCTCACATGAATGTAACTCTAGGCTCAGTACTGTGTTTCATATTCAGAAAATAGAAAATAACTTTGAGTTTAGTGGGAGCAGTATGTTTATGCATGGATGGTAGAGCCTGAATTTTTCATTAGTAGGTCTGACTGATGGAAAAATAGGGGTTTTTGAGAATAGAAATAAAAATAATAAATGTGACCAGCTGCAAGAATGTCACTTTGCAACAGTTCTTGATCGCTGAATACACAATGTAGTACTTATGTGCTTGGCTTCTTTAAATGTGTATGCAAAAGTTGCACATATGTATGGAAGATATGACTTTAGCATGTGGAAATGCATATATGAATATATGACATGAGTATATGCAGATGTAATCCAGATTTTGTTTTATTCTTAAAATCAGAGACATCTTCAAAAGCATATTTATAATTTGTGCAAACACCTTACACAGTTATTAGGTCTCTTTCTTTTCTGTGTAAGCTTGTAAAATGATTCATCCTGCTGGCAGTGAAAGATTTAGCATCAGAGGTCTGCCCTCATTGTCAGGCAGCACAATAAGCAGTGACTACGTCACTGTCATTTGATGAAGATATATTAAAATCTTCAAGCTATTTTTCAATTGCTTTTGCTGCTCTTTTGATGAAATGTGAAAGAGAAGAGCAGCAGAAAAACCAAGGCAGTCAGCCAATATCATGCACCTTAATGCAGAATTAATGCTTATTAATTTTTGAGACAGAAGTCTAGAGGTGTACATTTTGTGCTGGGCATTGTGCCACTAGTTAGTTTTAAATGACTAGATAATATTTTGATTGATTTGAATTAATTTCTAAATAACCACAAAATTAGATTTGTAGTATTTATATATTCACTTAGTGAACAGAAGCCAGTGGAACCATCAAGGCATATTTGTACTGACTAACAACAAACAAAACTCAGTGTAAGAGATATTCCTTCAGCTGTAGACGTATAAATTAAGGTGTGGCGAACAGTAGTGCTTGAATGCAGTTCCTAGCCTCTCAGATTTGAGCTCTGGAATGCGAAGATTCTTGTTTTAGACAATAATATAAATACCAAATCTATTCAGTCTAAAATCCATACAATGATAGTAATGTGTACTATTATGTCTGAAGTTGAGCAAATGAAGTTCTCCCTCTGGTCTAAAGGTGCCTTTTAGCTGGCTGACAAGATTCATTCTTTACTACCTGATGCTCGTAGCTCTTATAGTATGTTGACAGACGTGAGCTTTGCATCTCAGTCTCAGTCTTGACTCAACACCCCAGAAAGATAAAAGACCTTGTACTCTTTCTCATGTGAGGGAGGTAATGAGACGTGCAAGGCCCAAAGACATACAAGACAATGGTAACTTGTCTGGAGGTCTTGGAGAGGTGTTCAAGACTCCAAGGCTAAGTCCCCTAGACTATTTATGTATGAGCAGGTTCAGAGGAGGTGAAGGTCTCTCCCAGACTGCAGGCCAATTTCCCACAGGCGGGCTGTAGGCTTATCTAGACACCAGCACGTGTGCTGTGGGCCATAAAACTGGATCAGTCTGTCCGCTTTCTAGCCAGGAGACCTCCAGATTTCTGATTAGCAGAGGAAGGGAGAAAGATGGTTTACCATGTCCCCACTTTGGAGAGATGCTTCCAGTCACATTCTCCCACCTGAGACCCTCTCTGCCAGCTCATGCAGGATCTCCCTTTCAGATCCACCAGTATCTTTCCTAGTCAGCTCTCATGTCCACATCAACCTCACCCATACCTCTTCTCTTTTATGCTCTGGTTAGCTACAGTCTTTGTAATACCTGGCTACTGTTCACCTGACCCATTTGTCAATAAAAGCTCACCGGTGTAATTTTTATTCTTTAAAACATATTTCAAGTCTTGCGTAGTTGAAGACATCTGCACCTTACGGCATTTCTTACCCTCTCAAGCAATATCAACAGAGGCAGCTTGTGGCTTCTCTTTTTTGGTTAATGTTGTCCAAGTACATTTTTAGGTTTGATAATGCAACATAGCCCTTTGTACTATGCAAATGACATGGAAAGCAGCTTCCTAGAAAACATCTTAAAAAGTCTTCCTGCACATATGTAGGACAGTGTATTGGTATGTGAGCATTTTGCATAGACATATCCAGACAGTTTCACTCTTTTTGAATGTCATTATATTGGTACTGCCCCAAATGTGTAGAGGTAACTGTGCAGCAAATAAGATAAGGATTAATGTCTGAGATTTGTGGACAATTATAGAAATCCACTAGAATATGAAACATTGACAAATACTTTATTTCATTCTTCAAAAAAGCAGGACGATATTGGGGAAACCCCAAATTTGGACTACATTTTTGACTCTTTAGCTTTACTAGTCATTAATAGGCAAGAAAAATTTCAAGAGAATGCAGGATTTAAATCACTTAGAACTTACCTTTAATTTGTCTTCTTGTCATACACATATATATAATAATATAAATGATGCTCTATTGTGATACAGGGTCACAGGCAGGATGATTTCATCCTTGAAAGGATCAAGATACTTTAGGACCTGTTTCTCATACAGAACCTAAGTCCTGTTGTCTGAGGTGATTATTTCTAGTGTATCACCTACACTCTGGCATGCATAGGAGGCAGTTCAGACCAAATTACAGGAAAGTCTTAAATGCCTCTGCAACCTGACAGATGATTTGCTATATTGGATATATGAATAAATCAAAACTGTGAGCAGCCACATCACAAGACAAATAACAAGATATTTTTACTAGTAATCTCTTCAGGAGTTACAGGAGCACTGAATTCACAGTCTACTAACAATGCAACTGTTCACAGCATCTGTTATGCATGAAACAAACAGCCAATAAACTGTCAGGCAAAATTTGCGACCTAGCGGTAGAGGGGACACAAAACTCTCGAAATAGATGAGGTTCTATGAATGTCCAATCCATTCCAGCTCCTTACACCTTTTGGGAAAAATCCTCCTCTCACGTCTGCTTTGACAACTTTATTCTCCTCTTCTGGTCCATTGTGTTTAAACAAACCAAACAAAAAATAGGAAGTAAGATAAGCATCTAAGCAACATTATTTCTATGGATTTGCCACAGGTCTTATATTAAATTAGTTTCTGGAAGATGCGGCAGCTGCTACCTAGAAGATCAATCAGTTGACTTTCATTAGGTTTGACAGCTATACGTGCTTCTAGATGCAGTCTGGCAGGCTTAGATTAGCTTCCTTACAAGTGAAACATCACATATCAATGCAAGCTTAGGATAATTGTTCTAGTCAGCATTTACAGGGACGAAGGGAAAAAGGTTTCATAATTGGGTAAGCGGGTACATCTGGAAAAGAAAGAATAAAGAAAAAAATGTTAAATCTTTGAAAGTAAAAATACAAATATCTGAGTTACTATTTCTGACATAATAGAGCAAAAGGCACCACAGTGAGCTCAGACTCAGGAATTCAGATTCCTTGCTCTGGCACATTATTTTGCCACTGATTTGTGTTTGCTTGTTTGTTGGTTTTCAGAGGTCTTTGTATGTTTTCACGCTTCTCTGAAATAAATATAACCTTCTTGAAAGGCTGACTGATCAACTGTACTAGGAAGACTTCCAAAGCAGAGGCATCTTCCAAATCCTATTGAAATCAAGAGAAAGGCCCTCCTGTATTCACGTGGTCTAATGTAAATGTAGATCTGTTTTTCTTTATTTGGAAACCATCCTATATAATTAGCTGACTCAGACAATCCAGTCCCTTGGATGCTCAGTCCAAATGGGCTTAGTTCTCTTCCCTCAGAATAACATATACTATGTTGAAAACCATTATAAGGAGTAAAAAACAGACCAGGACATGCAACTGAACCAGCCTGAAACATTGTTATGCTCCCCTTTCTGCAATCCTCTTCCTTGTAGAATTACTACTGAAATGCATGAGAGTGATGAAGGATCGCATGTTTTGGCTTACCAAGTGTTAAATAAGGGGGATCGTATTTCTAGTAGAAATGTTTCAAAGCTTCTAAATTTTGTTTTGGGAAAGAATCTAGCAACTGAGTTCTGAGTAATAATAAGGGCTGCAGAGGAAACAAACTATTTATTTACTGGAAAAAAAAAAAAAAGGAAAAAAAAAAAAGAAGATAAGTCTTACCCTGGCGTTTTTTCAATATGCTTTCCAAAAAATGAACCATTACAATTTTTTCTCTGAAAAAAAAAATGCAAACTCCAATCAGACACTTGCCAACAGCTGGGTCAGGCATTAAATTCACATGGACAACCACTCTCTTAGATTCTGGGGACATTTATACTGGAAAGTACATTCTTCTGTAGACTGCTTGGGTTTTGATGAGGTGGTATTTTCTAACAGAAAAAATGTCTTCAGTTATCTAGCCAGCTCCATTATCATCTCTGGGAGTTCTGTCTGATCATTTTACTTAACAACATCCCCAGCTGTGACAGGTATGTACTCACACTACTTAGCACAAATGTTACTCACAGTGCTTTGTAAACACTGAACTTGGCGAGAAATTAGGGTATCTGGAATTTGGGTCATTATCTAATCAATCTTTTCACAACCTTGTGGGAAGGTACATGAGGTTTTTTTCTCTGTTGGTGATATTCTTGTTCATTTTGTCCTTTTAAAGCTCGACTCTGGTCCCAGAGAAGTCCATGGGTGTCTGTAATTCTCTCCGTGGCCATGCAACCCCACTGGTGCTATTTCACACGTCTCACAGGGCATGGGATGCTGTCACAGGGTAATTGATATTGTTTAAATTAGATTAGCTACGATGCAGTGAGGTAACAGCAGAGAAAGTCACAGACGGGATTTACACAGTGGCTTTAATGAAGAAATGTTAAAAATGCATGCAGTCTTAAAGGAATTAGTGCCCAGATGCCTTCAGTAAGTGAAATCTCATAACAACAACCTTAGAAAAGAGACTGCAAGTATTTAGGCACTGACTGAAAGATGGAACTTACCCTGTTATTAACATGCACTGAGTCTGAGCCACTGATTGAGATGTGGAAAGCCAGTACTAATCCCTTAAGATATTCAGTCATTCTGGGTGTATTTTCTTTGTTGCTTTCTTGTTAGATGCGTTGCTTAAGAATTTAGCATCTGTACTTTGGCTTTTCTGATGTCTCTTGATCAACTCTCTCCTGAACATCAGAAGCTTATTTAACAAAGTTTGGCAGAGAAGAATTTTCACTGAGAAAAGAGAGAGAGACACAATCTTTAAACAGGTGGATATTTTTTAGTAGGGATTGTATTCCAAGCAAATGCAAAAAAAAAAAAAAACCCCAAACGAATACCAAACAAACCCCCAACACCCACAAACAAACTGTAAAAATTCAGGTGAACAGTCTCCATTTCTCCATTTCCTGGGTAGTTACCCCTTAAAGATGCCAGGGAGTACATTAATAAAAGTTTCACACACTTGATAAAACTATTCAGTCCAGACCATAAATAAAATTTAGCCTGAGGATGAGGGAAGGACAGACTCCAGCTCCCTTTCAGCAGCTTAGCTCCATCTATTTCACTCTTCAACCTCTGCCCACCATAATGCTCCCACTTTCTTCTCTAGTATACCCAAAGCAAAACCAAAATGACAAACACAGAACAACCATTGAAGCAATCACAATGCATCGACAGCTGTGTTTTAAAACAACTATTTGACAAACAAACACTTGCCAAGGAACAACCTTCACATAAGAGGATAAAGTTAATGTATGTTGGTCAATTTTTGTGGCTCTTACTGTGAACATCCCATGTCTTAGCCTGTTATTTCCTTTTGAATTCATCATGGGTTTGACTAAGCAAGGACTTTGGAGCTGCTCCATTACTCCTTAAAATGCAGCATAATTATTAAATCCCAACCCAAAACCTGTTTCTTGGTCCTAGTTTGCTGTCTCCAGCTACTACCATTGTAGGGGGGTTTTTGTGTGTTTGGGCAAAACAACAAGAAAAGCCTACTGAAAGAGCAACAGGAAGAAAATTTATTCCGAGCTCCAGTTCCTCAAAATGTGTCAGTGATGAATTCCAGCAAGACAAAGTGACCAGATTATCCTAAACCCATTGAATAATGTTTTTAAAGGTATGATGTGTATCTGCCTACCTATTTTTGATTAGGACCGAGCCCTAATGAAGACTAGGGATGAGGGGAGGGTATTTTGACTGATAGAACTGAACTCCATCACAATGATAATGGAGGCATTAGGGAAAGGTATAGAAAACAAAGAAACAGAGATATTAGAATAACAACTGGATAAAAGTGTTACTGGCAGAGGATGTGTAGAGATACAAGAAAGAACATGAAACAGAAACATCTGGGAAAGCAGAATGATCCTGGGGGTCATTCATACCTATGAAGAAGAACTAGCCTAATCAGATAGATAGGTTACATTAAAGAGCAGCAAATCCAGATTTGCCATCTATCTCTGCCACTTATGTAAGTGTTCTGTCTACTTACATGGTACTTTTTGAAGTCAGTTCTTTTATAATGAGTGAAGTGGGCAACACTGTAGGTTTCCAATCACAATTGCGCTGCTATACGCAGCTATGATATATAAATAGCAGAGGGTATAAAACTGGCAGAGGTTTTAGGAAATGTGTAAGGAAAAGGGAGAACAAGATAGTGGTGGGCAAAAGGAACACTTGTGGCAGGCAACTTGCTCAGAGGTCTTGCAAAATGCTGTGAAAATAAAAATTCTGAGATCTGCTCAGCTCTAGCCATAGGGGAGTACCATGTCAATGATATGAGGGAATACAAATGTGTGATTGCTATTAATGTTACCGAGATACATGCAGGTAAGTCCCCTACTGAGAGCTGCAACAGGTGGATCTAACCACGTGGATGATTTACTGTCTGTTTTCATGTACCTCGATTTGGTTGACCTGTCAGCAATTTCTAATTAAAACATCATCTCTCTAAGTAGATGCAGTACTTGTGGGCACGAATGTTAGATGTGTTATTATTCCTACCAAATCACTGCAGGATGTAAGTTATCGTAAAAAAAAAAAAAAAAAAGAATTACAAGGGGAAGGAACTGGTCCTGGAGCAGTTAAAATGAGTATTTATACAGCTGTTTCAGGTAGCTGTGCATTATGTAAAATTTCATAAACGATGGTGGTGGTAACATAATAGTGAGGAATGAAAGAAACTATATAGGCACCTTAGCTATATCTATGGCCACAGTCAGTTTCATTAGCAGTGGGTTTTTCCTCCGTGTAAAAAATGAGTCAAGTCAAAATTATAGAGGGGAGAATTTCCTCTTGCAGTTGTCAAACCAACTATGGTAAATAAAACAACACCAATACATACTTTATGAAGATATAAGCGTTTATTTTTCTGGAAAAAAATGGCTAGATCAGAGGTTTTCAGTTTTGGGAAAAATTAAATAGCAGTAGTACTTTTGAGGAAAAGGATATTGATTCTGTAATCTGTTACTGTGGAAAGGGCTATTTTCAAATGAAGAGAGGATAAAGTCCTTCTTCTCCTCCCCTTTATCTATTCACTGCCCAAGGAAAAGCTATGGGGAACATTTGAGTCACTTGCATTTGAGCCAAACAGCCCCCCAGTCATCCTCCCTTTGCAGCTGATAAGTCATTGTGAAAAGATAAATACCCTTTTTCCCCTTTTGAGCTACTCTGCATACCCGCCCTCTGAACTGAGATGGCTTTTTTTCAAGGCACATGGGGAGAGAATGAAGAGAGTGAAGGGAACTGAAAACAATCAGAGCTGCACTCCTCCTACGGTAATACAATTCTCAGTGTAGCCTGGAGGTACTGATGGCTGGAAAAGAGGTTCTTCCCTCCTCGGCTCTCACCTTGGAGAAGGTTTTGGGAGCAAAATCCTTCTGGTGCCCTCAGAGCAGCTAAAAGGGCATCACAGCTCCATCCTATCTGTGATACAACTTGCACAGAGCACACCCCTGTTGGGGACACTGACTGAAACCAGCCCTCCCAGGCCGACAGTGAGTTTGGCGACCCCTTTCAGAATGCCATCAGTTTATAACACCAGCGATGAGTTGCTGCCCAAGGCCATGGTCACATGAAGCCAAGGTCTAGAGGATTTGCTCAAATGAAGAAGAATTTGGTAGGGATCAGTTCATCCACAAAAGCAGATGAAATTACCACTGAGGTTTGTCAGAAGAAGGTGAAAATTTACATTCAGGTGAGGGTCTTAATATTGATCAGCACAATATCTTCAGCTTAAAATATTCATACAGCCTTTGGAAGTATGGAAAATGTCACCCTCCAGCAACATTTTTTCAGCAGAAACACTGAATTGAGATAATATTTTAACGATTTTCATCTTGTCAACCAGGGGCCCAGAGGAGAAATACCTATTTGCCTATTCAGACTGATTACAAAATGAAATAAATGGAAGAAAGAAATATTGATTCCTGAGCAGGAAATATTGGCAGCTTGCCCATATCTCACTGCTACACCTTCAAATCTTATTGCGACCTTTATTTTACCGTGTGCAGAAATAAATATATAGCCTATGTGAGAGAACGTTGAAGATGCCAGTCTTGAGAAACAAATATCCCAATTACCCACTCAGCACCAAGGACATCGCAGTGTCTAAACCAAATTAGTATTCTAGTAATCAAGATAGTTTCTCAAAAGGGAAAGAAAATGAGGGAAAAAAGAAAGAAAATGTGATGTGGAAAATAGGAAATGGGATAACATGCAAAAACACGTAAGCAAAACAGGGCTATCAAAAATGGCTGATGTGAAAGGGGAGAAGTGCAGAAACTCAAATCCTGACCCAGTAGTTCTGCAGAGTCACTTCTCAGAAGTGAGTGGGTGGATGGACGCAGGAGAAGCATTGCAACATGAAAGCTGGCTAGCAACTGCAGAAAAGCAAGCGATAGGTTGGTAAGAGTTTTCTAGCTTTATCAGCTATTTCAGAAGAGTGGCTGTACGTTATGTATTGCTGTAAAGCGATTGTGATAAAGTGCTAGTGGCACTGCCGCAGCTATTAATAACAAACACTTACCAAAGGACTATGTAAAGTATTCTAAGGAACCATTACCATGTAGGCAGAACTATCAATGATCCTAAAATAAGAATGCGTAGAGTGAACTCTCACAAGAGTATAGAAGAGGTTTTGAGAATGCAGGCACAGGATGAAGTCAGCAGCCCCAGGGCTATAAATACACATTTTGAGTGGCTGATTACTCATCACTAAAGGAATACAACTATGAGAGGGACCAGTTTTAGGGCCTGACAAAATAAATAACCCTGTAACAAAGAGGTATTCATGTCTAGACTGTGTTAATGAAGCCATTAGTTACACTGTGAGGATGTTATATCCCAAAGGCTGTACAAGGAGAACAGGAACCTTGTGGTGAATAATTGTATACACATCCTGTAAGTAAATAATAAAAAAGTTATTACATATACCTGTAACTGTTTGTTTTGGGCAAAGACATCTTTAAAGTGTATAAAGACTGCAACTGAAACAGATAGTTCTTCAAGCACCAATGCTTCAGAATAAGATATGCAGAAGTGATCACTCTGTCACCTCGCAGCACTGTATATATAATTAGCTTACTACTGCTGAAGCGGAATTATATCTCCAATGCTTGTGTTTGGCCTAGTAACCAAAGGTTTGGCTGTAATTTGAATGCAGCTGTATGAATTAGTAACAAAGTGAATGAAGAGGAAGTCTTACAGGTAAAGGTAATGAGACAATTCATTGGGGAGATTAATTTTTCTGATGAGGAAGTGAACTGGGGATGCAACATTCCGAATTTCTGCCACCCAGCCAGTTGGGATAGGGTGGAACAGTTAGGAGCCTGGGTTCGGTGTCCTGGTAGAGCCTTGAAATGAAGCCAGTCACTTGCTGTTTCAGCAAGAGGCTTGCCTCTCTGGATAAGCTAACATTGACTCAGCCAGGCTGTGAATTTACTTATAAATTCAGCTTATCCTGAGCTAGCTTCCAGGATGTACTCTGAAGCTATACTCAAAGGAGTGTTCAGAGTGAAACACAGTGACTTAGTAGTCAAAAAATTGGAAAAAATGTTTAAAAAGTTGGCAGAAATTATTCCAAAGTTAGTACCTTTGTGGTGGGACATATTTCTTAGATTTCTACTATGTCGATATAATCACATCAGCCTCAGTTACTGCAAAATGGTGCAAAGCCTACCCAAGCAATTTTTCTTCAGGACCCCGAGAGGCATAAACACCACATTCTTTCCATAGCAGAGCAGAACTCGATATTTTAATTGGAGGCAGCACTGAAATTTTCAAAGTGAATTACAGAGGGAAAAAGCACATTTCAGCTCCATAGGACAACTCCGACTGCTCGTTTTGAACAAAGGACTTCAAACTGTTTACAGGTGCCATTTTTTGATTCATATATTTGAGCAGTAGTACTAACATACCCTGGCTTCTGCTCCATCTGGTATTTGAAAGTGGGAAAGGGGTTCTGGCAAACTGAAGTAAGATGCAGACTACTTCATTTTTGGGGGGCATTGATATTAAATTTCTCCCTGTGAAAAACATCTCATTCCTATCTGGTCAAGCATAATTCTAATTCTAAGAGACATTTCTCTATTTTTTTCAAAAGTTTCTTACTATCCTTCGTGCTGCCAACATGTTTAGCAGGTCTGCTCTGACCTGAGGAGAGTGTGTCCAGTTCCCCCAATCTTTTATTACTGAACAGCAGCCTCCCTCCATTCAGGGCAGGCCCATTTCTCCCCTCCAGAAATAGGATAAAATCCATTTTCATCAACAACGGGTCACAGTGTGTGCACTGCTCACCCCCAGGAACCATCTCAGCACAGAGTGGTTTGCCAGCTCTATGTCTGCAAGACCAGATGGTTTCTTATGTGCTTTAACACGGCACTTAAATCACAGCACAGCTTCCCCCTCCTATATATATTGCCTTTCAGATTTATCACTTGGCTTGTTCTATGGCAGTGCAGGGACCAAGAGATGACCAGCCAGACGCACCAGAGTAACCACGACAGACAATTCTCTAATGGATTAGTGACATACCATAATTTTAGCACATTTTCATCAGGTGAAAATGTATTTATTATCTTCTATTATTTCTACCTGAATGCCTAATTTCACCCTTATAGTAATGCAAAGCTTCCTTCTCAAGAAACTTGCATTGGACTAATGCCATTGGTTGAAACCATTAACAAATGAGCCCAAGTAGGATTGGACCAGTTAAATTATTCCAAAGGCATAAACATGCTGCTGATTGCCCAACACTGTGTACGGCATTGTTTCCCAAGCTACCTGTCTCTGAGAAGTGCCTCTCTCAGAAAGCAGGAGGTCAGCTGAGATTGGGTGTGAATGACAATCAGTTTTCTCCCAGTTGAGTCCAGTGGCAGAAATTGTGGAGGCTGGGCTTTTGCAAACACGTTGTGTTGCCATCACTACTCCCTACATTAAAGCTTATTGATTTTCTGAGGTATCTATTTTACCTCTTAGAAATATTGGCTGGGTGCCCACACAGCAGATTTCTGCATTGACAATGAACCTCATTGTTTGTGGTGTGAGGCACCCAGCAAGTGCCAGAGACGTTGAGAAAATTTCTATTTTATCTTTATCTGTCACCTGCAGAGGAAGAATTGCTGCTTGGCAAGACAAAGATTTTAGCAGAAAATCCACTGAGCATTTCAATAATTCATTCAAATTCCTTTCTATGTATGAGATCAGTTCTTGGCTCAGCAATTGCGGAGTGACCATGGCCTTCCCTCTGTTTTCATTGGAGAGGTGAAGCACGGATATTGGCACAAACTTCCTGTGCACTCTGGAGTCAAAAGCCATTACAGAAGGATCAGGTATTATTATCTTCAAAGCAGTGGTTAATAGCAACTTGTTATGTCTTTTCACAGACAAATAAAGTTGAATTTGGGAGGTGAAGGTTTCTTTTGATAACACCAGGCTGAGAGCTTCGCAGTCCTCAGTCCCTTCCCATTTTCCAGTTCCTTCTCATAGAGTGTTGTGTGCAATTTAGCTAGATGTATTATTGATCTAGTAAGACACAGAATAAAACCCTAACAAAATAATGGAGTGGAGAGAAGCAAAAGGAAAAAAAAATGAGCCTGAAACTGCTTATAAATGCTTGTTATGTTTCTAATGTTTACAGAGTTCAGTCTTCAGTAGCCCAAAGGATAATCCTGTCCTTCATTCTCTTGCAATTTTTTTCAGTTTCTTGGAAAGGATGCATTCATTTGACATAAATCAGTTACCTAAATACCATTTTTACCTAAAAGCAGGCCAAGTTAAGAATAAAATTACCTATATATGAACAACACAGTTTGCAAATGCTTCTGAAAACACAGGAACACACAGCCAGGTGCACTGGGGTTCATCTTACACAACTTTAGTGTCCACCCAGGTGGACCTATGAGCTTGGTGACTAAGCTCCCTCTGTGATAATGGGGAGCTAGTCTACAAGATGTGTACAGAGGAGGTCCGATGCAGTCGCCGTCAGCTGGCTTTATCCATGGAAATACACAGGTATTTAAAGACACACCTCACTTGATTCAGAAGTCAACAACAGACAGAGACAGATTGTGCAACAGAAATGCTAATTTCTCTTTGCTGACCAGAATGGGAACTCGGGGAACAGTCCAGACAGGGACCTCTCGGCCACAGAAAACTATGTTGCATCAGATAACTACAGCGAAGCCTTCCCATTAGGCTAGGAAATAGTTGAATGGCACAGTGAAACCTCTTTATGCTTCACCCTTTGTAGTTCATTCGCTCCCAAGAAGAACGTACAGCCATGCATCATTCTCGCAGTTATTTATAAATGGGACATTACCGTAGGAAGGCACAGAAGTAACCACTCACTAAGGCCAAAAAGAAGACTTCAGCCATGTCTTTGACAAATACTGTGACAGGAACTTCTTGTGTCATGCAGTCTGAAGGATGCCATGTGCCACAAGAGTACTCCTAGTTACAATTCCTGCAAACAAGATTGTTCTGTAAACAGACAACGATCCAAGGCGCTGGCCCAAAGAGGTATTCACAATGGCAGGTCACTGACTCATTAAGCATATGTAGCTCCAGCTGACTGCTAATAAGCATTTATAACTCACGAATGCTTTCTATATTTTTGAAGTAGCCAATTCGGCAAAGTGCACAAACAGTACTCACCTCATGATCTTTGATAAAACTGTTTGATAAATATAATCTTCCTCCTGTCTGTGAAATTGTTGAAGAGAGCTGCAGAGGGATGCAGCACACAAATCTGTAGGATATCTGGCTTCATTACTTCTGTCGCTCTTTTGCACATTTGTTTTAATTTGTAGACCATCAAGCGAAGAAGTGGCATCGCTAAGGTCAAAGAGAATAAAATTCATTAAGTAGCAGCCCTGGCAGTTTTACTGCATCTGCACTCATCTTCTTTGGCTGAAAATGAATTCTTCACAGACAGCAGTAAAATACTTCCTAAAAGAGACTTTTTTTAGCCACATTATTATAAAATAATACTTTAGATCGATAAATGTTTCTTATATAGTCTTCTTGACAAGCCTAAAGTCTCTGAAGAACTTTCCTTACTCTTTTGTGGATGGGAATAAGTAGTTAATGACATGATTTTTACTACACATAAAAAAAAAGATAGTTTTGTACTTAAGGCATGATAAGAGGAGCTTGTGTTTCAGGTCTTAATATTCTTCAGAGTTTGCAATATGTGAGAAAAGAGTGAAGAATAGTAAAGACTAGTTATACCAGTTCATTTTGTGTTCTTCTTTTAGTACAATATCTGCACACTCAATTTCGTATTGGAACTATATATCTGGATGTGTATGAAATTAATTTTTGTTTCTATTATTAATCTATTTAAAAATGAGACTTTCAGGACACACTGCAGGGTTGTGATCAGACACAGACTCACATATGTGTGCTCCAGGGCTAAAGGAACATAACTTCAGCTTTCAGAAGATTTCTTATGTGATTGCCCATTGGAACTTTTAATTACATTGACTTGAAAAGTCTGGGAAAAACTTGTTATGCAGAACTGTGTCCTAGTCTCCCACTTTTCCAGGTCAAAATAAGATATTCTGGTACCTCTGTCTTGAGCGCTGGCTAAGCACTTATTCATAGAATGCGCTCTCTTGTCTGGTAATCTGCCTGCAAGATGTACGGAAATCTGACTCTACCACAGCATGGTGTAGTGGAAGAGTGGGAATTAGTGACATATTCTTTTCACAAATGGAGCCGTATTCCTTCAGAAGTTAACTGATGTCTCAAATACATTAAAAGCAACCCAAAGACAATGCCTTCACAAAAGCAGAACAAACTGCCATGGAAGCCAAGTGTATAGCTTTCATGGGAACAGCATTAAGTTCCCAAATCCTACAACTGGCAATATTGGACTATCCAGGGTAGCCTCATGAAAGATGGTACATTTATAACTGAGTCATTAGGAAGAAGAGTGAAAGGCTGGAAAAATGCTGAGAACATCTCATTTTCTAGGTGAAAAAAACCACTGCCTATTTCCATATCCTCTCAGTACTTCTCCAAAGAAAATGAAGAGTCTTGTAACTAGCTTAGTATTAGCTGTTTTGCTTAAAAGAAACAAGAGGAGACAAAGGGAAAAAAAAATTTCCAAGAACCTAAATAAATTGGAAAAAAATGTTTTCTCAGGAATTGCTCTGCTGTTTCTTGACACAACCTGATATTACCATGTTGTTGTTGCCTTCTGAAGCAATTAGGAACATTGCATGCTTGTATCAATTACTACAGATTCTCAAAAAATATATATTCCTTTCCAGAAGTGAAGAAGTCATTAGGATATGAGGAAATCCTGGATTAAAACTCCAGATTAAACACCAGTTCTGGATTAAATTGATTTAGGAGCATAGATGAATGTCTTTGATCTTGAATTGAGAGTGTGAAAAATAGGCTCCTTGCCACTGAGTGAAAACCAACCAACCAACCAAACACACACCACCTAAACCCAACAAATAAACAAACAAACAAACAAACCCAATATGGATGGGAAGGAAACTATGAAGGTAATTAATATGGGTAAATTACCTGTCCTGGATCCCAGAAAATCTGAATTCTGTTCCATTATTTATCGTGACGTTGCTACATGATTTGGGGCGAGGGTGGGATGTCTACATAAATTTAGGTGAAGAAGTCCAATTTTGGGCACTGGTGAACCTCCAGTTCTTGGCACAGAAGTTTCTGTATTCAGTGTTTCCCAGGCAAGCAAATGTCTGCCTCTGGAAGTGCCTGACCATCCTTAGTAGGCTATTTCATTCCCCACTGCACCGGCTGCACATGTTTATTAAAGCTGGGCATATATCTCATCCTAGAGACAGGTGAGTCCTGTACTCCACAGTCTTTGATTCCTCATCTGACATTGTATTTATATACACAGATTTGTAATTTCTGGGACATCAGACTTACTGCACATGTTCGGTACCAGTTCCCAGGAGGGATGGCAGTATACGTTGAGTAAGTGATGCTGCCTCTAAGTAGATAAGTAACTGTGGGCTGGCAGAGGAGAAGGAGACCGAGACCAATTTATGAGACAAGTAAACAGAACAGACATAAAAGAGGCAGAAGAACTAAGTTTTCCACACAATAGGAGGTGGATATGTAGGATAAAAAGCAATAACAATTGCCTTGGAAATCCCACTACTTGTTTTTATTCTGGAAGTGGAATAAATGAAGTACCAGGACATGTGGGAGACACCACATTGATGAGAAGAAAATAGACTGTTTTCTGTCTTTCCCACACTGCTGTTCCCGGGTGGAGAATCTTCTCAGTGTTGTTGAAAACTTTAGAAGTTTACACCTCTATTTTTCACCACCTCCCAAAAATAATCCTCTACCCTGAAAACCATCTGTCTTGCTAGGAGGATGGAAACATTGACCTGATTCTGTGTAGGTGGAGATACTACGTTTCTCTCCACAGATGCGTTAAGTTTCATGCATTTGGAGAGAAACACAATAATTCTCTGTGCTACCTGCTTTGTTAAGGCAGGTTTTAAAACCTTTAGCGTAAGACGAAAATTGATGATTCCATGCAAGGAAGAATCATTCTTAAACTATTCAGACTAGCATTTCATTCAATACATATTTCTTCCAAGAAAAGACCCATCACTTATCTCAAACAGCTAAGACAATTATCTTTAGAAGAGCCACAGCTGTTCAGATTTTAAAAAAATACATTTTCTTGGCTGGCACCATCCTGCTACAGCCAACTGACTCATTTAACAGTGTAGGTTCTTCTCCAGTGAAAATACATTATTGTTTCAGATTTATAACACAGGCAGGACTAAAATTGATAAAGATGTATTTCTTTGAAGGCTGTTTTCTAAACATAATTGCTTTTACTTTCAAGAAATTGTCAGGAATTCCTCTAACACACATCTCACAGAGCTATGTGGAACATGAAAAACAACTTTTAGAGACAAGACTTTCGAAATGAGTATGAAATTCATCAAGCAGATTATTCAGTGGTTCAACCAATTTGAATTATTATATTCAAAGCTGGTGGCAAGGAAATCTTGCTGTAATTTATCACACTCATAAGACAAGTAAGATGGATCAGCACCAAATAGAGAAGCCCAGGTCACATCAAAGCTGATTTTAACCAACACTGTACTTCTGGATCCAAGTTTTCTAAAGTTCAGGCCTATCTTCAATACTACACCCATGGAAGTTTCCCTGAAGAAAGCAGGAAAAGTCTGGAGCACATGATGGGACTGTCCTCCTTTTTTTTTATTCCCCTTTCTTTAAATTCACAAAGCCTAAATGGCTTGTGACAGCTTGTTCTTTGCTAAATACAAGAATATCTTGCACTGAAGGCTAAAAAGTGTATTGGAAAAAGCACAGGCATGCCTATTACTTCTGACCTCTGGAAGTCTGTGTCCATGGCTTGGCTCTATGAGGGCAGTCAGCGGGAGGCAGTGGAGCCTGGCTGGAGAAGTGTGGGGGCTTCAATCATGCTATTATATGCTAATAGTATGACTCATTTCTAACTCTACCTCTTCTGCCCTCTTACTCACCTACCATCTCAACAGCTAATAGACGTAGGTGGCCTCGTCCTTCAGAACAGTGCCCTCAATCAATGTCTGTATGAACCTGTACAGGGAACAGATAATTTTAAAAGCTCTTTAAGTGTACACAGGTTATAAAAATATCCAGTTGCCAGAAGCTAAAATATGAATGAGAAGTAGCAACTCTTTAGTAAGGCAGGTTAGTATGGAGACCAGCTGAAAGGAAGTATTCGTCCTCACTCAGTCCTTAAATCGTGATGTGATGGCTTTCTGAAACATACATTCCAGTTTATCTGAAATTTGTTGAAGTGCAACAGGATTCTCTTGTTAGGAAACAAGATTATTTCCATCCATAGGTAGAAATACAAAGGGAAAACAGTCAACAGTTTATGCCATGCAAGAGGGCCAGTCAGCTTAGGGCAGCCTACTCTTTGCTAAAAGAGACCCAACACAGGATGCCAGTCCTCTGCTGAGGTGAGAGGGGTTAGTTTCTAGAGCTGTGGGAAAGGGACAGAGGAGAAATTTATATCCATATAAAATTTTGGGAAGGTCTGGTGTCTGGTTTTAGATGCTGCAAAAATTCCAGAGAACCTCGAGTATAGACACCTTAGACAAGAAACTTGCCAATTTTCCTCTGTGTTTGGAAATCTCTGTGAGCACTTCCCGTGAAGAAGCAAGGTCAGCTTACTGCTGTCATCAAATGGGATGTTGACCATTCTCCATGAACCAGCCACGTCACAACTCAGAGAGAAAGACAAAGCATTTCCAATCAATGCCTCTCGTTCAGAAGGCCCTTTCCTTTTTATGTTGTACATGACATATAAATATAGTGAAGTCAAAGGTTCTGTCTACGTAAGTGTGGATTGCAGAGACATATAGTTTAATGAGGGACAGAACAAGTGATGGCAAATTAAGGAGAGGTCTGGTTGCTGCATAGTTATGAAAACAATGTCCTTGTCTTGCATCAACAGAGAAATAAACAGCACTTTTACCTATTGCCATCTGGCATATAACTCAATAATAAAAAACTAGCTGATGTACCCATTGAACTCCTGTTTTCAAGTTGGAGTTCCTTTCTGTGATCCTCGGAACAGCAACATCAGCATAATTTTCCAGACTAATAGAAAAATTTAATCTAATGCGTCCCTCTGGGGCTTCCATAGTTGTTTCTCTGCATCTTTATTTCTTCATTTCACTATGTGTGTGGCCCTCCTTCTGATGAATAAGTCTGAATTGCAATAGAACACACAAGTGGCACCACCAAAGCCTGTCATGTGAGCTTGAGTACTTATAGTATATTTTTCCTCTTGTGATGGCTATGTTTTCCCCCTGTGTTTTGCAGAAAAGGGAAGTGAATTTGAGGGTATCTGAAGGAGGATAAGAAATACCTGTAGCATGATAGGTGACAGGAAATTAAATAATTTCTTTTTTTTTTTTTTTGTCTTCTGAAGAACAGAAACTTACAGCTGTGAAGAGATTTCATGTTCCAGAATAGTATAGAAGTCCTACATCAAATAACAGACATATATTAGATTTCTAAAATCATAGCATTTTCTTCAGAAAAAAATATTTGTGGTAACAAGGAAGGCTTAATTCCCGCTTCATTACTAACACGGAGGAAATCAGCATTTCCCCTATGGTTTCAGTTTGGTCCATTCCCCTTCTTCTTCTTGCCTTCCCGTAGTAAATTTTCATGCGACACTGCAGTTCACTGTTAATCAGATATTTTGCTCCGACCTCTTATTAAGTGATACAATTACAGTGCTTTCACTTTTTCAACATACAAAGTATTTTTGATGACTGACTTTGATTAACATCTGCTTCTCTGCTTTTTTTCAGAAGTCTAAACCTTGGCTATTTGATTTATGGGGTGGTTTTCCTCATTAATGACTGAAGGACTCTTCCTCTCCATTGCACAAACAGTTGTGTATCCAGAGAAGACTAATTGAAAACCAGCCAGAAAGAACCCTACATGGGAAGGCATTTGCTACCACAGGAAATGAAGAAAGTGGCAGGAGGCAGACTGACTTTTTTTGAGATAAAGACCTGTTTATATTCTGAAGTGCAGCCTTATCTAAGCATTTGAAAGTCATAACTTACTCCAAGGGAGAAATATCAAGAAAAGAGCATTGCACCGTCTTCAAATTCAAAACTGATTTTCTGTACATGCCTACTCTTGTTCAAGAAGCCAACATCAGAAAAAAATTACTCCTTACTCAAAAACAATGCCTACTGAATAAACAAAATCTGGCATGGCTTTTTATTTCTTCAGAGTCAGTGAATCCTCAGAAGCAAAGCTCTTCTGTTTTGAAATGGCCTTTCGTAACTCTGCCCCATTTTTTTGTGCATAAGGTTCACGACTCTAAGAAATCATAGATATATTATGCATTTCCATATGATCCTCCATATTTTTGTATTAACGCTTTCTCCATCTGACTAACAATTAAGGAGATCCAGTACAATTAAGTGCAAATCTAAGTGCAATTAGTGTCTAAGGATGTACTTGCTTTAGGCAACAGATATGTCTTCAACAAATAAGCCAAGAAATCTGAACTCTCCCACTGGGGGGCTTAATCCACAATGTTTATCAGTTTGTTACAGCATCTGCAAAAGTCCTCAGCAGCTGCAAGTACTGTAAAAACTGAAAATAAACCAGGTAAGCCAAGAGCCTATTACCAAGAAAACATTTACATGCTTGCATTGCAAAAGAATCAAGGTAGATATTTCCTTGCATTCTTCAAGTCTATATACTTGATCCAGACAGTGTTGTTCCTATGGGGAACCTCAGCCTCTGATCACTTGTTCTCCTGTGACCCATTTAATGTCCTTGACATCCTGTAAGCCTAAGGATGTTCCCAGCATCCCTTGAGCCTCTCCTTTTTCTGTCTACACCAGCTGCCAAGTGCCTCAGTCTTCCTACCACCTGCTTTTTATAGGACTTTTTCAGTTTCTGGCTGGCTCATATGTGAAGTGTAAAATGGTGCTAGATAAAACCATTTACAAGGAGTGTAGCTGAAGGGATGCATTTTAAGTTCAGGAGTCAAATATTTGCACAAATTGAAAACGAAACTCACCAAGATACATACTTGTGTTATGTCATGTAGTCATTTACTTGTATAGGGGGTGCTTATTTTGACATCTGAAGCATGGAGTTTTTATATCAAGATACTGTACTTCAGCAATCTAACCTCCTATGGTCAGGGAGAAAAAAACATCTTGAAGAATCTCTATTTCCCTAAAACTGCTGTCTGCATGAAGTCAATATCTGTGCCATTTGCTCTATGAAGTACTAACTTTTCTTTTCCATAGTCTCTAATGCATTTGCTCTGTCATATAATCAAAGGATTGTAATTTTGTGGATTAACTTTGTGGATTGTAAACTGAATAATTCATATGAATACCACTGAGAAATTTGCCCCACTAATTGTGGTGATCCATTCCTATTTCTTCTGCCCTGCTAACAGACAGTCATCAGCTAATGGGTTAAAAAATATTCAGTGGAATAAAGTGGTGATGTTACAGACTGTTCACCTAGATTAAAAGAAAATGGTTGTAAGGATATCAAGGAATTACATATAAGATTAATGACCGTGATGATAAGGAGGATAATGCGTTAGTACAAACGTAGAGATCAGCCTTCACTCATGCATGACCAAGGCTATTATGTCGTGGCAGCCTGAATTCCTAACAGATATTCCCAAACTTTATTTTGAGGTGTGCTACAAAACTAGCTTTAAAAGCAGATTTGACATCTTCCCAGACAACAAGCTGTGACGTACAGGCACAACGCACTGCTGGAAGGTGCCTTTTTCAACCCTAAAGAGCCCCCATGCCTGTCTTTGCCACCAAGACGTAGTAAAACATCATTCCGTGTGTGGAAGGAGGCAGCCCAGGAAGCACTGCTGGTGGTAAAGACCGAGACACCCAGTACCATACTGGGACTGGGACTCACTGCACAGGCTTTGCACAGCTGCCCTGCCACCGTGGCTGCACGTGTGTGTGGGGAACAGTATCTACTTCTTGCTGCTAACAGGGATAAAAGGCTGTTTACTGTGCTGGTCAAATTCTTTAAGTATTGATTTTAGAGATTTACAAGCCAATTAATCAACTGTGAATTACTAACCTGGGGAATTTCTGCAGCTGCAACAACTCAAGTGGAAAAACTCTCATGTATCTTTGTAATACCCCTCTGTCTAGATCTCTCTCTTTACAGCAAGAGAAACCAACAAAATTCCTGAATATCATCATAACCAGGGAAGCAAATTTTCTTCAGCTTTGGAACGTAACTTTCTATGTAGCAAATTCTAAGAACATCATCTCCTGTCCAGCCTCTGATAAGTCAGGCTTGCAGGACAGGAGGAATCAACAGGTTCATATTGCCCTTTCCGTTTGGTGTTTTTAACTAAGATGCAGCTTTATAATTTATTTATCTTTTATAAATCACAAGTACTATACTTAGTTTAAATTGAAAGCTACCTACAATACCATACAATCTGTAGGCCACTTCAAAAATCTAAAGAGGATTCCTAGGAGCCGTGCAAATGCAGTTACAGCTGTAAAAGGAGATAAGATGATTTGTTCACAAGGTTTCATAAGGTGATACAGCTTTTTATCCCTACATTACTTACTGAATGTGACATAAATGTACACACAGACTATGGCTCCCTCTCCTTGCATGCTTAGGTACCCTGAATCTTAATTTTGCTTGGCTGAGGCTGAACATTTCTGAAAGTAATTTTCTTCAGAAAAAAAAAAAAGAGCTTAAGGGCCAGATGCAGTCTTGAAGAGTAGCACCATGAAAAATAAACACTTGACTTTAACAAAGCAATGCCTAGTATCTTCTTGTTTATCATCAAGTTTTCCTCCCATGTCTTTTCTCACCAGAATCTCCTGTTCCTGGAGCTACAAATCTCTCATTCAGCCTCCCTCCAGCTTTTTGGCACAGCAGTCCCTCCTGCCTGCAGCCAGCAACCAGCAGAGACCTGGTCTGGAATGCTGCCATTTAGATAACCAGGGAACTCTATAGGGACAAAAAGTGGCACCAGCTAATTTAAATGCTTTCAAAAATAGGTAGTCCCAAATAGAAGATGTTCAGCACCTTTCCCTGCGTAAGAAGCTCATACAGTTTCCAACCACTGCCTGGGGAGAGAAACTTCCTTGGCTTTCTGGGGCAGGGTCACAACCTTTGCTTCCCTGCTCTAAATCCAGGGCAGGGTCCAGAGCTAGACTTGTAAACATCAGCATCCTCACTTTGAATATGTGGGGAAAGGAGGAGAAGCAGAAATAAGAAGATTGGATCATGATTGAGAAGAAAAAAATGACAGATGTGGAGGATAAATACTCCAAGTATCCAGCACCTCAAAACCAGTAAATAATAAGACCTTCAATTTTCTGAATTTTCTACTTTTTATTTAAAAGACCTTTCACTCATGCCACAGATTTATAGATGCACATGCCCACATATCTACATGGAATTCCACCCTTACTGATGAGCTAGCAACGAACATGAGTGTGTCTGTGCTTTGACTTTTCAGGATTGCTGGACAGCTGCATGTGAAATAATTTCAAATTCGCTTTGTTCAAACAGCCTGTGTTCTCAGCAGCTTTTAAAAGGAACATTTTAAAACAGGGTTTGCCTGAGCCCTTTTGGTCTCACTCCACAATAATTTCATGCATCATTTGTCAGCACTGTCGACTGGAGCAAAGTTATCAAAAATTCAAGCTAACCCAGGGGAGAAAAGGCAAGAAAGTCAAAGACTTAGCAAGTAGAAAACAAGGGCCTGCTTATATCTTGAGATCTGGAAAAAACTTGTAAACTTGCTGAAGTAGGAGCGCTAAACTGGGGGATGACCCAAGCAGCTAGAGCTACAGCCAGGGACCAGCCCCGAGGCTGCCTGGGGAGAGAGGAGAGGGCAGTTGCGAGGGCAGCGCACCCCAGCCTCCCCTCTCGCAGCCGGACGGGGGCTGAGGATGCCTCTACCCCACCATAGTGCCAACACTGCTGGACCACCCCACACTTGCTGTGGGTACACCCTGAAGTCGACTTTCCCCTGCACCTTTGCCAACTTTTGAGATCTCCACATGGCCAGGAGTGCTGGGCAGCTGCACAGTGCTGGACACTTCTGATGTAGCCCTTAATGTCCTCTTGGCCCCCTGGTAACCCTTCTATTTGCACAAAGAGGAAGCACTCCGGGCCTTTGAGTTTTAGCCACGTAGTCTAGCTGGAGATGTAGTTTTGGTATGAATCGCTATTTGCAAGGGACATCCTTAATTATTTTGGGCTAAATGTCTGAACTTATTTATAAAGCAAATTTGTGTGTGGACCTAGTTATTCCACCACGTAATCAACTCCCTCTCCTGCCTTTGGTTACCTTTTCATCAGAGGACAGTCTATTTCCTGAGAGAAAAGCCTAAAACTCCACTCTAAAAACGCATTGTAAGAAGAAGTGTATTAAGTATTGTGAGTTCTAGAGTGTGGTGTACTGCTCCCTTCCACAGGAGGGGAAGCTAGGCAAGTCCTAAGGACACAATGCAGCACTCAATAAAAGAAGCTGAGGTGTTCTTTCTCTTTTCCCGTATGCAAACATATGCAGGCTTCACTCACCTGTCTGGGCAGAGCACTGGTTAGGTGATGCTCAGCCAACAGTGGGTGCAACCCCAGGCTCCTGTCCCAGGTTCCTTAAGGCTCCAGTGGGGCAACACCCTTTCTCAGGTGTCCTCCCCTCTGCCCAGCAAAACCTGAAATCAGCGTGACTAGATGGAGTATTTTCTGTAACTGGCCTTTGGGAAGCCTTTTTCCTTAGTCCAAAGCCTGATGATCAGAAGTTAAAAGCTATTGAAGGGGAACTTAGTAACCACTCTTCATGAATGAAAACAGACTCGTCAGGGAAAAGCCTGCAGGTCAGCTTCCCAGGCCCTTTATGATGATGACTGTAGTCATCAAAATACATCCAGGCTTCAACCTTTTATCTCAATCTCAATGGATGGTGTGTCATGATTTTCTGTATGGTATATTCTCTTTCCTGAGCAAATCTTACTGCATCTCTCTTGCATCCTGAGGGCAAACATCAGGATGCTTGGGTTTCTTCCAGTTAGCTACACAAACATCACTGCACTGCACAACAGAGCTCTAATGTTATTTGCAGTATGTTCTAAAAGTTTCTCTTTTTCCCCCCCATAGCTTAACAGAACTTCAGGTCCCTACAAACCTCTACCAGTAAAAGGGGTTCAAAGATATGAATAGAAGAGGCAGTCCTGAAAATAAGGAGACCTGGGCTCCTTCTTCACTTCTTATAGCAAGACTAGCATGGTAGAAGTATAATTTTGGTGGTGGCTTTGGTTTGTGCCAGCCTATAGCAACAGTAATATTACTATGGCACAGTCCCTGGCTGGAGGATCTCCTCCCACAGTGCTCTTCATGCTGCTTTCCAGCACAGTGCTTTCCTGTGGAGTAGTTCAGACAGCAGCTCCAAGTACCCTGAAATGATCCACTTGACAATATCTCACTTCGCACACATAGCACTCCCCTTAGAGGTATTTTAGCACCGTCAATTAATAGCATTCATTAGTAAGAAACGGAAAGCACAGAGATAAACCATGGCGTATATGGCTAGGAGATATTTCAACCACTGTATGTTTCTGTAACAAAAGTACATTGCTGTCATATCTGTTGTCCAGTGTCCTCCCCTTCATGGAAACTTTAATTAATTAATGCCTGGGAAATTAAATAGATGGTCTTGTTCATTCCGATATACTACAGGCAGACTTGATTTAGTAGGGAAGAGATAGCTGATTATTTGGCTGAGAAATGAAAATAGCTAACAGCAAAATTAATTGTCTAGTATATTAGTGAACAAGTGGCTCTAAGATTAATCAGAAATCTAAAGCGAAGTGTATGTGGATGGGTGCTTAAATGCACATCAGTTGTCAAGTCTGAAGTGAGATACATAAGGTGAATCAGCCTTTCTGTGCACAGCATCCAAAGCGAAACCTGCACTTAAATCAGCAAAATCAACTTTTTAATAGGCAAGAAAAAGAATGACTCAGAAGGAAAACCAGCTCCATGTCCCAAATGGGTCCAAATGCACACTGTGAATATGGATATCCACTTTATTAAGGTAGTGCTGGCTTGAAAACTGAAGCACTCCCATGCTTCTGTCACACACTGATTGCCTTAGGCAGAAAAAAATAAAACACCAGCTTGACCAGGACCAGGTCCAGGCTTTGCCCTGCTGGCAGTTACACATAGTTGTGTATTACCGCATTTATTACACATTTATGCAAGTAAAGGTTCCAGACCAGCTCCCTGGGTTTCGAGAAGGGTTGTGCCTGGAACCTATTCAAGATGAACAAAGTCATATCAATACATAGACACTGCAAACGAAGACCGCAAGTGTAAGGAGCAAGGCATTCATATGAAGAACCTAATGGCTTTTTTTGAAGATCTTAACTCAGTATTAGTAACAGTAATAATAATATCTGGATCTCTGTGTATGTTAATGGAGAGTTTTCATTTGAAAGTAAGCAATTACAATTGGTAGAATGGTGTTTTTTACATGTATGGATAATTCTTTCTCAACGGACAAACAGGAGAGAGGTGCACAGGTAGAAAACTCTTCTGTAAGTGTTGTGGATATATTTTTCTCTATCAAATATCTGTGCCAGAGTGTATTAGTGACTGAGCAGAGACCTATATATTGACGGCTGGGCAACGTCTCCCCTTCTGAGGAAAACAAAACAGAGATATTTTGTTTCTAGTTTATACAGAGTCTATTCAAATAGTAGATGGCTGGAGTGTGTTTCAGGTTCCCTGGAGGCTATGTGAGCATTTCAAGTTGCATCCAGATGTGCTATTCTGACATGAGAAAAATAATGGATGTTTCTGTTATTCCTAGTATGCAGGACAGACAGAGGAATGAATGCCTATCAATCACCCGAGTAGGCAACAAATAAATAAGATAATACTCCAGTTTACAGTTATCTTTAACTCTTAGAGGATTTGACCTTCACATAACATCTGTTTAGTCCTGTAGGCACATATATGTCATATCATAATGGCTCATATCTGTGAAAACATGTCTCTGTCACTGTCTAATTTCACTCCTAATGTGTGATCACAAGAAGTACAGGGACAGATGTGAGCAAACCTCTCAAAGCTGGGGTGAGATTCTTTTGCCCCGCCTTCCAACTCTCTTTAGGAAACTAGCCCAGGCTGCACTTTCTGGCATATTATAAGACACCATCTTGTGACTATGACCATGCCTTTCTTTGGTGTTTAATACTAATAACTTTTTTTTTCTTTTTTTTTTTTCTTTTTTCACTGCCACTGGAGTTCATGATCTCACTTGGACACCTCCTAGCAGACTGCCCCACAAGTCAGACTGCAGGGGAGACATCTGTACACAGGGACGCTACAGGCTGTTTAGCCTGGAGAAAAGGAGGCTGAGGGGACACCTTATCGCTCTCTACAACCACCTGAAAGGAGGTTGTAGCATGGAGGGTGTTGGTCTCTTCTCCCAAGTAGCAAGTGATAGGACAAAAGGAAATGACCTCATGTTGCACCAGGGGAGGTTCAGATCGGATATTAGGAAAAAATTCTTCACAGAAAGGGTTGTCAGGCATTGGAACAGGCTGCCCAGGGAAGTGGTGGAGTCACCATCCCTGGAGGTGTTTAAAAGGCATTTAGACAAGGTTCTCAGGGACATGGTTTATTGCTGGAGTTAGGTTAGGTTATGGTTGGACTCGATGATCCTGAAGATATCTTCCAGCTGAAATGATTCTATGATTCTAGGATTCTAATGGTAAGCAGAACCCTTAGTTTTTGAGAATCACAGTCAGGCATTCCTTACAAGGCTGAGCATCTGTACATTCCTCTCAATACAAAGCAGGTGGGAAGCCTCATCTGAATACACAGCTGCAGGTCCACTGTGTCTTAGTAGGGATTGTTTCTCATTCACTAGAGTCCCGAAGGAGGTGCCAGACCCACATGCCTGCCTGCAAGCCTTACAGAAGTACCACTCATATAAAAGAAAGGGAAAGCACAGCTAACACTCTCCCACAGCAGCACAGCACGTCTCAGAAATCTCTAAAGGAGTCACTGTTAACTTTCCCTCCCACAGTCCCCCTGGATGGTGAGGGCACAAGAGTGTGGAAAGAGCTTCTAAAACTGCGACTTTTCATTCCCCCACAGGAATGATGGGAGGAAAGGAGAGAAGTGTAAGAGAGGAGACAATTATTCGCTGATTGCTTGCAAACTGCTCTCCTCTGCAGTCCTATAAATATCAACCTCCCACTCCCCCAAAGGAGGAAGGACATGACATTTTGTTTGGTGTGAAACCACCTGAAAAGTTGCCAGCACCTTGCTCCTGCCCCACACAGCACAATTCTGCCTCCAGTAGTAGGGCTGTGCTGTGACTGTAGAGGTAAGGGATCTAAGTTGGGAAAATAAGCTTCTTCAGGAGAGAAGAGTGATGCTTTCACCATGATCATTTCAGATCTGGCCTTGTCATGCACCCCGGCAAGAGCTGCCTTGGGAGAGGTGAAGGGACCACGCTGAGAGTGAGAGGCTGGGATCAGGATAGCAGCTGGGCATGTGGAGAGGTGTGTGGGAAAAGGTGGAGGAGGGTCCTCTTCTGGCAGCTTGGCTGCCCCTGGAAACCTGCACTCTGACTGATCTCTACAAGAAAAAAATTGTAGCATGATGTAGAGATGGAGGCATTTCTTCTCAGAAGGGGAGAGGAGTTACCCTGCAAGCTGCAGTCTGAGCTTTCATCCAGATGACACTGGGAGTCATCCAAATTAAACTGATTGTATCAGTTTCAAAACCATTGGCATTAATCAGAGTGGTGGTGTCTTCTGCTCTCAAACACTATTCCCCACTGCTGTCTCTATTCCCTTCTTTCCTTTCTTTCCTTTTTCTTTTTTTTTTTTTTTCCTTAGCACTAGACCTTAAAGCTGAACTGCACTTAGCAAGCTGTGTTTTCTCTTTTGTTTCAAAAGAGTGTGGTAGTAAGGTACCCGTAGGTATTGGAGAAGTCTGAAATGGAGACCAAAAACCTTGGCCAAGAGAGGCTAAAGTCTTGCAAAAGACTCATAATAGCCCAAACTGAACTTTACTGGCAAAGGGGATTCCTGTTTCTCCCCAGAGTGGTGCAGGGTAAGGGAACACCCCACAGGAAGGGAGAAATTGGCATAATCCAAAGAGTGACTCTGACCATAGTATAAAAAGGATAAAAAGCTGCTGGACAGTGTGCAGAGGAGGGCTACGAAACTGGTGAAGGGTTTTGAGAGGAAGATGTATTTAGAGTGGCTAAAGTCACTTGGTTTGTTCAGCCTCGAGAAGAGGAGACTAAGAGGAGACCTCATCATGGTCTACAGCTTCCTCACAAGAGGAGGACGAGGGGCAGGCACCGAACTCTTTAGTGAACTCCACTCCACTTTAGTGAACTCCACTTGGTCAGCACTCTTTTTGTGGCATGGATGCATACACGTGTGCATGCACATGCACATAGGAGAAACAGAGATACTTATGGGTAAAAAGCATCATGAATGCAATTGGTCAAAAATCCAAGTGTGTATGATGAGTGGCATTTATTTTCAATTTTTTCTTTTTCCATTTGAAAGGTTGGGGTTTTATTACTGTTTTAATTAAGATGCAGAAGTCATGCATCAATGGATATCACAGAATCACAGAATCACAGAATGTTAGGGATTGGAAGGGACCTCAAAAGATCATCTAGTCCAATCCCCCTGCCAGAGCAGGAAAACTTAGGTGAGGTTACACAGGAAGGCGTCCAGGCGGGTTTTGAATGTCTCCAGAGAAGGAGAATCCACAACCCCCCTGGGCAGCCTGTTCCAGTGTTCTGTCACCCTCACTGAGAAGAAGTTTCTTCTCACATTTAAGTGGAACCTCTTGTGTTCCAGCTTGAACCCATTACCCCTTGTCTTACTGTTGGTTGTCACCGAGAAGAGCCTAGCTCCATCCTCGTGACACCCACCCTTTATATATTTATAAACATTAATGAGGTCACCCCTCAGTCTCCTCTTCTCCAAGCTAAAGAGACCCAGCTCCCTCAGCCTTTCCTCATAAGGGAGATGCTCCACTCCCTTAATCATCTTTGTGGCCCTGCGCTGGACTCTCTCCAGCAGTTCCCTGTCCTTCTTGAACTGAGGGGCCCAGAACTGGACACAATATTCCAGATGAGGTCTCACCAGGGCAGAGTAGAGGGGAAGGAGAACCTCTCTGGACCTACTAACCACCCCCCTTCTAATACACCCCAGGATGCCATTGGCCTTCTTGGCCACAAGGGCACAGTGCTGGCTCATGGTCATCCTGCTGTCCACCAGGACCCCCAGGTCTCTTTCCCCTACACTGCTCTCTAATAGGTCATTCCCCAACCTGTACTGGAACCTGGGGTTGTTCCTGCCCAGATGCAAGACTCTACATTTCCCCTTGTTATATTTCATTAAATTTTTCCCCGCCCAACTCTCTAGCCTGTCCAGATCTCGCTGGATGGCAGCACAGCCTTCTGGCGTGTCAGCCACTCCTCCCAGCTTGGTGTCATCAGCAAACTTGCTGATAGTACACTCAATTCCCTCATCCAAGTCATTGATGAATATATTGAACAGTATTGGTCCCAGAACTGACCCTTGAGGCACTCCACTAGATACAGGCCTCCAACCAGACTCCGCCCCATTGATCACAACTCTCTGGCTTCTCTCCTTCAGCCAGTTCACAGTCCACCTCACTACCCGATCATCCAGTCCGCACTTCCTCAGTTTTGCCGTGAGGATGCTGTGGGAGACGGTGTCAAATGCTTTGCTGAAGTCAAGGTAGACCACATCCACTGCTCTGCCATCGTCAATCCACCTTGTTACGTCTTCATAAAAGGCTATGAGGTTGGTCAAACACGACTTCCCCTTGGTGAAGCCATGTTGACTGTCCCTGATGACCCTCTTATCCTTGATATGTCTTAAGATGGCACCAAGGATAAGGTGTTCCATCACTTTCCCAGGGATGGAGGTGAGGCTGACCGGTCTATAGTTGCCCGGGTCCTCCTTCTTGCCCTTTTTGAAGACCGGAGTGACATTTGCTTTCCTCCAGTCCTCAGGCACCTCTCCCGTTTCCCAAGACTTGGCAAAGATGATGGAGAGCGGTCCAGCAATGACTTCAGCCAGCTCCCTCAGCACCCTCGGGTGCATCCCATCTGGACCCATGGATTTATGGATGTCCAGATTGCTTAATTGCTCCCTAACCCAGTCCTCATCAACTGAGGCAGACTCCTCCATTGCCCTGCCTTCCTCTGGGGCCTCAGGGGTACGGGGCTCCTCAGGACAGCCTCCGGCAGAGTAGACAGAGACAAAGAAGGCATTCAGTAACTCTGCCTTCTCTGTATCTTCTGTCACCAGGGCACCCACCCCATTCATCAGTGGGCCTACATTGCCTCTGGTGTTAGTTTTATCTGCCATGTATTTGAAGAACCTCTTCCTGTTGTCCTTGACCCCTCTCGCCAGGTTTAACTCTAAGGAGGCCTTAGCTTTCCTAGTTGCCTCCCTACATCCTCTGACAACAGCCTTATATTCTTCCCAAGTGGCCAGCCCCTCCTTCCATGATCTGTAAACCCTCCTCTTCCACTTGAGTTTGCCCAGCAGTTCCCTGTTTAACCAAGCAGGTCTCCTGGCTCCCTTCCTTGACTTCCTGCACGTCGGGATGCACTGATCTTGAGCTTGGTAGAAGCAGTCCCTGAATGTTAACCAACTATCTTGGGCGCCTTTACCTTCAAGCAGCCTTGCCCACGGGATTTCCTCCAGCAACTGTTTGAAAAGGCCAAAGTCGGCCCTGCTGAAGTCCAGGGTTGCAATTCTGCTCGGTATTCTGCTCCCACCACAGGAGATTCTGAACTCCACCATCTCATGGTCACTGCAACCAAGGCAGCCCCCCACCTTTACTGCTTCAACTAGACCCTCCTTGTTAGCGAGGACGAGATCCAGCAGCGCACCTCTTCTAGTCGGCTCCTCCACCATTTGCATCAGAAAGATATTTGTGTAAATGAGCTTGGAATTTATCTGTATACCCCACCACCAATGGTAAGAGGCCTATTTAACAACCTTTAAGACAGATAAACAATTACAACCTAGCAGAAGACAAAGTACATGCAATTTTTCTGTCATTTTATTTATGAGTATTTCGTGATGGAGACAAAGAATCCTGCCGAAATGCAAATCTGTCTCATAAAACACCACATTATCCATGCACCTCTTTTCTCCAAAACCTTGCAATTTTTACAACATGCTGAGTACAATTTAATTAAGAATCTTCACGCAGGGACTGTTGTCAAAGAGTGTGCTTTTCTCTGCATGCCATAGTTAATGGGAAAAAAGTATAATCCAATAGCAAGTGGAAAATCTGCAGCCAGACTCTGGCAAAACCTTTGAGATGCCAATTAAAAAAGGTTAAATAAAGCAGAATGTAATTTTGCGATATTACTTCAGAAAGTACTGCTGAAAGACAGACAGAAAACAGAAGACAGGCCGACAGAGGAAAAGACAGAAACATTTTCAGGACAAGCAAACTCAACTTTGCAACATTGTGGTCTTCAATAAGGCAGCAAAATTGAAGTGGTAGCTTTCCAGTGCTATTGGAACAAAGAATTCTTGTCCACAAAACGGTAATTATAGATTTTTATCAGCTTGCCATTGCAGCAAGTAGTACAATATCTATGTGAGGAATTCAAGCACTTTCAGAGAGACTGTTAGAAGTCTAACTGCTTGTGCTTTACCCCAATGACATATTCTTTTAGTTTGTCAAACTTCTTCCAAATATAAAAGCTCTGATTTTTGCAAGAAAGGAGATATTTGAAGAAAAAAAAAAAAAAAATTGGTCCTTAAGAATTCTAAAGACTTGTTAATTATGCAGTTGATTTAGAGCCTTTGGATGTGTCCAAAGAATCCCAAGTTTTTTGTTTTGTTAGGAGGCCCTCTTTCCTTTTACTCTAACCTTCATATCACTGGCACCAGCACCTGGCTTTAACCTTACGTGCACTATTCCAAAGGAGTTCCTCTGAGTGTTGGTTGAGGGAATCCCAAGTCCTCGCCCACACATCGCGGGCAGTTGTGTCAAATGAGGACCAATGTCCAAGTCTGAACGAGCAATCATTTTGCTTATAGAATGGTTAGTGAGATACAAGCCCTTAGCCTGCATAGGATAATAACACTAGCATTAAATGCTAATACACAACCGTGCAGTCAACGTGCACACTCAGCCATTGGAGTGTGGAGATTACTGAAGCTCGTGTAAGTTAGGAAGCAGCACCTACCTTCTCCCCTTTAAAGGTGGATTTATTTATACATAAAGGCACAATAGCATACCTTCTCGGGCTAAAAGAACCTAAGACTCCCCTTACCAGGACCAAAATATCCGAGTTGCCAGACCTGATCGTTTTCCCCTGCTGCCCACATGGGATATTCCAGCAGAAGCTGAGCCTGACACATGAGGCAGAGCTGAGATGGGTAAGTGCAGGAATGAGAAGGACATTTCATTTCATAAATGGTCTTCGCTTGAGACACAATAATTTTACAGTACAGTAAGAGTTTAAATCTGTTGCCATTTAAGTCATATCCTACACCATTTATCTTGTAGTTTTCCAGGATAATCCATGATTTTTTTCCTGCACCTTTGAAGCAAAGTGCATTCATGGAAGGTAGCAAAACCTTCCTCACAGTGTTTACCAGCCTATTTCAGGTGTGACATTTGCACCCAGTTGAAAAAGTCAATTGCTACAGATGAAGAAGCTTTATCAGTTTCCCAAAGTGAAATGAACACTCTGGTGGTACACTTTTGACTCTGTATTCCAAGGTAATATTAAACAGAGATATATAAACTGACTGCCAACTGTGAAAAGATGCTTAACAGAATATACATGCTCTAATTTTTAATTTCTTTTCTAGCAAGACACTGAGTTCATCAGCTGGTTAGGTTTTAGCAGCTGACACAATTTTATTGTCATGTCTCTCCTGACTTGGAATTTATCTTCACGTCATTTCATTAAACAGCATGCAGGGAATACTTTGTGCTTAATGAAAACAATCTAGTTTTTACTAGTGTCATTTAGGTTTCAAAAGCAGAAAATCCTGAAAAACCATTTAGTTCTGACTGCACTGATTTCTGCATATGTGTGATGGCACCAAAGATGCGAAGTTTCAATTTGGCATACTGACAAATTAGCACAATTTTTAATTAGCATATTACACATGGAAATCCAGGTATCCATAAAATCTTCCATAGTTTTATAATCATTAGTGAAATTCTTTACAGTTATTGACAACTGAATTATTTGAAGTCACTTTAATAGACTTTTTCCCAACAGCTCAACTATTTATAGTAATATGGACTGTCACAGTTAGGTGAATAAAGAACAAACTTTTCCCCAAGAGCAGGCTTGAATCTTCCTTTTGGGGCCAATAAGGGTGTTTAATCCTGCACTCCTCCTCTCCAGCAAGGAGCAGGCAGCAAAACAAACACAAGGTTTAAATGACCGGACTCAGTAAGAAAGTCAGTTGTGGTACTCTAAACAACAATTTGCCTTCAGGCAGAAGAAGTTGCTTTGGCCTCTTCCTATTGTTGAATCATATAATTACGGACTTCAGTTCATCTCTGCTAGGCACTAAATATGAGGTTTTTGCTCCCTTTCAGATGGCTTTAATTATTTTGCCTTATGCGCAGACATCATCTGCAATTGGACAAAAACTTCTAGTTATTCACACCACTTCTTAATAGCAAAGTCAAGGACATAAAATCCTTTTTGGGGGAGTTTTGACATAGAAGAAACCCAGTCCTACAGTACAAGAACTTGCCAGGATTCTTCATTACTCCGTGTATATGTCACCCTTTGTGGTCAATGATGATTTTTGGCCACACAGGAAGACAACGGTCACAACTATATGTTACCGTCCAAAGCATCCTATCTTATAACTCCTATTCCAAGCTCAGATTGAGCAAGACTGTATCTTTAAAAAAAGGACCCGATCTCGATTTAAAGATGGCATATGGTATAAAACATTTTCCCCTTCCCTTTGCAAGTTGTTCCAGTTCACAGTGACCCATATTGTCTTAAAATATATGTTGTCAGTGGAATTTTTCTCTCTTAGTTCTAGACACCTACGCCTGAACTAGACTCCTTTTATAGACAGTGGAAAAAAAAAAACAAAAAAACCCCAAAAAACCCAACAGACCAGGCATTGCAAAAGCACAGTTCAGCTAACGTATTTTATATCAGCTGAAGAGTGACCTAGACAAGTCACTTTTTTTTTCCCATAGTCTAAAAGTGGGTCTAGTTCAGGTATATATACTAAAGGTATATTTACCAGAGATATATATCTCTATACTTGAAAGCCAAGGTATGTAGCCTCGTATGTACTTTGCACTATAGAAATCTACATTTAGAAGGGTGGATCCCCCCTTACCTTAGCTGGACCCTAATGTTGCCAGAATTTTATCTAAAGAAAATTTTTTTTTCCAGACCACAATCAGCTTATGTTCTCATGCTTTCTCTGATGAACTAAACCAAAGGAATTCCTAAATCTCCCAGTATAGTGCAAATTTTCAAATCTTGAAGTCACTCTGTTATTGTTTTATGAAGACATTTCCTGTTTTTCAGAATTTTGGGGAATGACAGACAGCTGTATGTGATGGCACTTTGCAAGTCTGATCCAAGCCATGTTGTGTCTTTGGGTACAAAAGCAGAACAATGGCCCTGAAGGGACCTGTAGACACCTTACTGTGATGCTATGCCTAACCTAATTATTCAGCTGACTAAGACACTTAGTTCAGGAGCATTGTCATACTGGTCTGACCATATTCATTCACAACTGACTTGATTATCTCTGCATTGCCTTGCATTGCACAGTTTAGACATGACTGCAGCTGGGATAAGAAAAGATATTCTGATTTGGCTGTCTATCACCAAGGAGCAGGATTGCAAGGAATTTAGCTTAATATACTAAATGATATTAACAAAAAAAAAAAAAAAGGAAAATTACAATAGCAAAACAAAACATCAGACATTTAATAAACCTTATAATGGATATATTTCAACTAGAAGTGTTCATTAAATATCCAGCAAGGGAAAACAGCTTAATAGCTGGAATAGATTTTATATAGCAAAATAGCAAAACTTCCAAATAACTAAATCTGGAAATCTATCAACATAAAAAGTTGGCATTTTAGCCCTGTATGATAATTACTTATTTGTCTTAAACATAACGAATCACCTTCACAAGAACGCTAAGGTAAATATGTCTGGCTCCCATGTGTGTGTTCTATATATACTGCTCTCAGCATCAAAGAGAGCAAATTCACCCTGGTAAACTTGATGACTGGAGAATTTGCAGTTCTCCAAACAGCGCACATGCCACTGGCAGATGAAATTACATGGAGGGTTGCAGCTGCTGCAGGATGATAAATCTCAGGGGAACGTTTGCCCTCTGTATAGGAAAACAGCAGAGGCGGGTTGGTTTGTTGGGGGATGAAGTTGGTTATTCTGTTAGTACTTAAATCACCGCTGTCTTCTCAAACTTCACTTAATGCTTCATTCCTGATGCCTGACCTTGAGCCTCACAGACTGCACTGGAGAGCCGAGTGGCAAAAGGGAAAAGTTGGAACACGTTTGATGCTACTTATTTTTAGCTGGGTCTAAAGGACTGGAAGTTTTTTGAGTAACTTCTTTTTTTTCCCCGTAATCTTGACACATCTTTCCTTTACATACTTATTTTATTGTGCAACTAAGAGAGAAATGAGTGCTCCAGATGTCCAACCCAAATTAACTCAAACTCAGTGAGTTCTTCAATCTAATCCTGCAGACACCCGACAGCTACAGAAAAAGCAGGATGGGAAAACACTCAGATGTGGCTCACTGCAATATTTATACTTGAGTCTATATCAGTATTTCTTCTTATTATTCATACATTTTGCTAAGCATTAACTATAGGGAGTTTTCTTTAGAAGCCATATTACCTACAAAACTGTTTCTCTCCTTTTCAACTCCAGATCAGCCATTTAGTCACTGGACAAGATTTTCTTTCTGTCTCTTTGGAATGAATGGCATTTCCTTGTGAAGAGACTTTGCCTCATCGTAATGAGAATGCTCTTGTCAGCACAATTCATTCTTAATGACAACCTGAAACAAGAGAGTACAGAGGGAAACAGCTGAGTGTTGTAGCAAGCTGAAGGGCTAATAATTACTCGCCCCTGCATTCAGTCATTTCTAAGGAAAGTTTGTGCTGTACCAGCCCAGACGACTGCAAGGGAAGAAATCAGTCTACTCTCATTGTCCAGCTGAATTTCAATGGGAAAAACAATTCAGAGTAGGGCTTAAATTATTTCAGATTCGGCCCTAACTGATACCTTAATTGGTTCATGCTTGGTATCTTGAATTCTTTAAGAAAACAACTCAGATTAGTAGACTTCTTCTGTCTGAGAAGTTACCAAAGCCATAAAATGGTCTCTGTAATGCATTTTTTTTTTTCCAGTTCCTATTTCTTCAAGGTAAAAGATAAATAAGCTGTTTGTCAGTATGGGACTAGTGAAAGTGTAGCTGAAAGCTAGCGCTAATACCCATCCTAATATTTTTCTCAAAGGTACAACACAATACAGTCTTATTCATTATTTCCAGCCACCAGCAATAAAGAAATATGTTATGGTGGCAGAAGCAGTCACTCATTTCTATATCTGTAGAACAGGGAGATAACATATATCATCAGAAAAATGTCTTGCTGAGGGTAATCCTGTCTGGCTCCCATACAAATTGATATGAAGGTTATGCTGATAGCATAGCCCTTTTCTGAGATTAACTAATCTAGAAATGGAGGGAGAGCTGAGTGAGCAGTTTACAAGTCAAAATTTATTTGACAAACAGCAACCCCCTTTCCATTCCTGGTACTCTGCCCTGCAGTCGTGGTAAGGGGCAACTTGTCTCAATAATATGAATGGGAAGCAGAGCCCTTCTGTTGCTCTGCTTTCTCCTCAGAAGAGGAAGGAGGGAGTAATACTAAATGAGCAAAACAAGAGCTCTGTTTCCATGGCAGCTTGGCTCTTCTATCCACTTAATGGAGCCAAACCTCCATGTCATTATTGTCATCAGCTGATGACACCATCAGCCTGACCCCTTATTTTGGCGACCCACAGAAAGTTCTAAGAGAAAAAGTACTTTCACACGTCTCTGCACTGGTGTGTAAGCCAAACTATGTCCTTCAGTGCTTTCTTACATTTTGGCGAGGAGCTGAGACGTTTAATTTCACAACTGTGCAACATCCGAGCCAGAATATAAACTGGCATGGCACACTGGCTGTCTTAGAAGCTCTGTAATAATGCAAGAAAACACCTAATGGAATAGCAGCCTTACTTGTCCTCACTGGTATCAATGCAAATCTTGATGGTGAGAGAAAGAAACCAGGTAAATTTACCAGCCTGCGGATCTCAAGTGCGTTTTAAAACTCTGAGTTGTTGTTAGAACTGGTGGGGCTTCCTTGACTTTAGAGCACGAGCTAAGACAACTGGGGAGCTTCTCATGGCTGCCACTTATTGAAAAGGAGCGAGTGACAAATCCTTGAGGCAAACTGAGGTAAAGCCAGAGAGCTGCGATCACATCATGAATAATGTAATTTCAACACTCAGCACACAGAGTTAAAATGCTTCTAATTGTTACTGTGCAGATGGGACAAAGATCCTCTGTGGTTGGTCTGCTGCTCCCTGGAGAGGCCAAGCTCCATTAGAGAGGGATGTGAGCCTAATAAAAAAATAATTGATTGCTATTAAAAGAAAATATGTTTTTTCCTTTCCCTCTATTGTAATCTCCCAACTCCAGGGTTAGATAGCAAAAAATTTAGGATAATGAAGAAACATTTACCAGAAATGTGCTGCAGTATTTCTAAAAACACCAGCAGGTGCTGCTGAATAATTAATATTTAATATATTCATTCTACTTTACTGCTAACATTGACAGCCATTAGCAACATAAATAGCAGTAGATACCATTTCTGTGGACCAATCTCCTGTCAATTTTCATTGTAGAAAGACTCGTACAAAATATTCTGCATAGAAAGGGGAAATGCACATATTTCATATTGAAATGTAAATACATAAATATACACACACTATGCATACACAGTGTTTATTTTAGGGAACGATTTTGCATTGTCAGAAAAAATCAGAGTAGATAGATTAACACCTCTCTGCCCTCTGATTTTAGTTTGCATTTAAAAGGCTTATCTTCCTGTTTAACATCTCTTGAGATAAAGGTTTGTGACATGTATCGTACAGCACAGATTAACATTCTAAGCAGATTTCTTGAATCAAAATTATTAGAGCTCTTTAGAGAAAATGAGTGTGTGAGATAGCTCTTTCGATACATCAATCCCTATCAGTAGATGTACAACAACACAGAGTAGTTGAACTAGAAAATCAACCAGTGAATATTAGGTTATTTACTGAAGTCAAGAACGCAATCTTGATTTGTTGCACTGATAAATCATGGATATTTTTCCTCCCAGTTAACTGAAGTCCACTATAAACAAAGATGATAAATATGATGACACAGTAGCACACAGTGATATATGTCTAAATAGTGTTTCTACTTGAAAACAAGATCATCCCCCTTGAGTACTGCCCCTTATTAGCATGCTACTGGGTGCAAGAAATTATTCCAAAGCCTCCAAGAATATTTAAGCACAGGAAGAAAGGGAGAAGTGTGAATACCCTTACTCACCTGACATAAAGGGTGTTTGTTTGACTCTGGTAGGTACAGATATGCATTTTGAGTTTTCTGGTGGAGGTACGCTCAAGACCCTGAGGTCTATTTCAGGCCATTTTGTTGTATCTGGTTTCATATAGAAAGTGGAGAAAACTAGCAGAGTCATTTGTGCAACCATCATTCATTGCAAGTAAAGGCCAGCACCCTGATGCAATGTGTGCAGCAAGCTAATGCAAGAATCAAGAAGCAACTTGTAAGTTCTAGATCAGCAGCTGAAAGAGACTGAACACTGGTTTCAACTTTAACTTGTTCATTTAATCTTGTTCCCAGGTTAGGGATTGGCCATTAATAAAAGCGACAATAAAAAAATCTTTACAGACTTTTAAAAAAACCCACAGCTCTTTAATCTTAAGATGTTATTTCCCAAAGCTACTGCTAGCTTAGGGAGGCAAACAAGATCCTCTCTGAGATCAATTAAAGCCTAGCTCTGATCTGCTGCTGACTATAACAGGAATTTATTATACGAATTTTGAAAATCTCCTCCTCAGACCTCATCTGTCTGGAGTACAGAGCTGAATAGACTGAAGTGGAAGAGATGAAGAGAAAATTTTCCTCAAAAGAGTCCCACGTGTTCTTAGGGGTGGGAAAGAAATAGGGGGAGAAGAAAAAAACAAACAAAAAAACCCCAAACAAAACAAAAACAACCAAAAAAAAGTGCAACCAAACAAGTGACTACAATGGAAAGACTAACTGCAAGTGGTATGAATTTGGCGTCAAATCTCAAGATACATTCACACATTTTCAGTTACAAACTTCTGTATATGTCATCTAAAAAGATATTCCTGGGCTTCACTACACACTCCAGTCAGCTGTCTATGAATACAAAATCAGTACTTAAATGGCTCATCACAAAAAGCAAAACAATCTACCAGTAGCATTAGCAATAGAGATGATGGACATGTGATAATTTACTCAAAGTGTCCATCACAATCTGTACTAACACAATTTGTTAAACCAAGCAGGAATTAGTAACTTTACTGAAGAGTATATTTTTCCAGGTCACCATTATCATTATTTATTGGAGATACTAAAATTTCTGATGGCAATTATAAAATATGCTCATTTTTTAGTATTTCAGAAATGTTATGTAAAGTGCTTATTAACATTATGTAACCATTTAAATGGTGCAATGTGATGAAAAAAATTAGCTGGAAGCTAGATAATGAGTATTTCATATCTTAAATAATTAAGAGATCTCAGTAGTAGAAAAAAAAAAAGCTGCTTCCCCCTTTTCCCCCCACCCCCCTCACTCCCCCCCAGTGCAAAGCATTAAATATCTTGGTATTTTCACACACACACAAAAAAAATCTGGCAGTACTTCCCCTGCCCCCCCAAAAAGCTATGTATTACGAAAACAGATATTGTACACATGATTCAGTAGACCCACTTTGGAGCTTTTTGAAAGCAGATCTGGAAAGACCAGGCTAGCAAGTTGCTAGACTCTGTTCAGCCAGGACTGAAGTACAGTTTCAGCTTGTGGCTGCTCTCATGCCCAAGAGCTCTGGTTTTGTAGCCACCTCCTCGAGGCCAGGCTGCAGCTCTACATCTGGGTAGTGGGACTCTGCCTGGGCTTCCCAGGCCCCAGATCACCTGCACAAGTGCCACCTCAAGGCTGTGGTGGGACCCAAAGCCATGAGCCAGACCTCCTCCCAAGCCCCTTGGGGCCATGAACGACAGACGTTGTTGCCACACGGTGCAGGGAGGGAAAGAGCTGGGCTTAGCAAGTCTTGGAGGGAGCAGAGACCCGAGCCAATGCCGTGGGCCCCAAACTGGGGGTCACCACCAGAAATATGACAGAGACCTTCACAACTCTTCTTCCAGTAAGAAATGTGCTCCAGTTCACCAGATGAAACCCCCTATGCACGTGTCTACTGTCCCAGTACTCACATCCTCAACCCCCAAGGGAATTTCTAGGTGCAAAAGATGACCCACAACTGGCTACTGGCAACTCTGACAGCTTTTATGCCTTATCCCTTTATTAAATTTTTTTTCTTGCATCACCACCTAGAGAAGCACCCTTAGGTTTTCAAACCATTCTCCCAGAGCTACTTTTACTGGCTTATAAAGATCTACACTTTTTATTCCATTTCTTCCCTCTCAGGTTATATCAATATGAACCTCTTTAAATCAAGGGGCCCATTCCCTCCTGAAATATTTTGTTGACACAGTTGTCAGTGTCATTTAAGTCAAGGAAAAATGGAAACAGACTGGGTTGTATACTTAAAACTCTGGGAGATTTAAAAAAAAAAAAAAAAGTAACCTGTGGAAAATGTTAAGATAGTGGCTTTCTCAATGCCCTGTAGTAAGTTATTAGCAGAGCTGTGCATAGAAGTAGAGCTGTGCATAGAAGCAGAGCTGTGCATAGAAGCAGAGCTGAAATGTGCTGGTCAAAAAACGTACACATTTGGGTGCCCAGCAGCTCATAGAGCTAGGATTCGTAATGCTGGTTTATCTTTTCACAAACATAAGCTTTATCCCAGGATTACCAAGCACTATGATAGAAATTGAGAGAGGGTTTCTTTAAAGGACAAATGTCGATTTGGGACCTGTTGGTTTGCAATAAATGCTAAATGCCCTATTGCTCTTTCTGTTTGCAAATCTCTTCCGATCCCACAAACGATGAAATTAACAGTGCTATTTTTCAGCTGGGAAAAAGAGTACAAAGCAGGATATACCCAAAGCCAGCAATTCCCTGACCTTTACCTCAGGAGGAATCACAGAGACAGGAACAGCATCCCCTGCTTTACAGTTAGACAAGCCTTGCTTCATTGATTTCATGTACTTTTCCCAATTCATTAACTAAAAGAGAGTCCTTACCGAGAATGGAAAACAAAAAAACTTGTACTGCTATTTTTCTGGTTCTAACAGCAGTGCTTTCCCAAAGGACAAAGTATGGTGAGTAGAAAATTATACACAGGCTAGGTTATAAAAAGGGCACAGCATCATGGAAACTCTTAACAGTTCAGCATAATGCCACTTTTTAGTACCAACTGCTGTAAAGATAGTAACAGGACAAGAGTAATATATTGTAAAAGGGAGCTCTTGAGCAGCATGATTAAGACATCTAATGTGAACCTAATACATGCACATGCACAAACAGGCATATACATTGTCTAAAATCTTCAGCATGTTAAATATCTGAAGGTAGAAGCCAAGTGATACCTGATTGAAAAGTGGCCCACTGAAGACAGAGCAAGCAGCAATGAACTTAAACTGCAGTTCTGAAAATTTAGGTTAAACAAGAAAAAAATTTATAACCATTAGAATAAGCAGCTAAAGGATGTTACAAAACCAGGGACCATGAAGGTAGTTAAAGCTTAATAAATGTGCATATATTTGAGAGAATTTACTGCCACTATGCTCGGATTTTACTGCCCTGCAATACACTGGTAAAATAGGATTGAATGTCATTTGTAAATGAAATGATTCTTTCTTACTTGAAAAATAAATGTATCTATACATGGACTAGATGTAGTGGTTATTCCCATGGCTGTTTCCAAAGAAATAACTGAGGTTTTACTGGTATTGGCTTCACATTTCACATCCCAGAAAGATAACCCTTCTAGGGACATCAATGGCAGTTTCAGAATCCAGAAATCTAATTTGTCTTCAGACTCCTTCACCTCCATCGTTCTCGTCCTCCCAAGGCAGACAGGAGTCCCCAGCCCAGTGTCAGCAGCAGCAGCAGAACAGACCAGGAACTGATCAGAAAGAGTTAGTGAGCACAAACACAGAAACAAAATGCACCTTCGAAACAAGGACTTGTTACCAAAACACAGAGAGCAGGAGGTCCTACTGCCTCCTACAATTGTTACAATTTTAAAATTTTATGTGTTGCTCAACATAGTTACAGCTAAACCCGAAGATCACAGAATCACAGAATGTTAAGGATTGAAAGGGACCTCAAAAGATCATCTAGTCCAATCCCCCTGCCCGAGCACGAACACCCAGATGAGGTTACACAGGAAGGCGTCCAGGCGGGTTTTGAATGTCTCCAGAGAAGGAGACTCCACAGCCTCCCTGGGCAGCCTGTTCCAGTGCTCTGGCACCCTCAAAGTAAAGAAGTTTCTCCTCATACTTAAGTGGAACCTCTTGTGTTCCAGTTTGAACCCATTACCCCTTGTCTTACCATTGGTTGTCACTGAGAAGAGCCTGGCTCCATCCTCATGACACTCACCCTTTATATATTTATAAACATTAATGAGGTCAGGATGGAAAGGGGTTTTTCCTGCAGCATCTAGTCTCTTCCAAGGCACCTAGAAACAGACAAATCCCAAATCTGAGAGGACATACAAGATTTCACGTTGAATTTGGAAAGAGATGAGGTTGACAATGCAAGCCCACAGACCTTTGGGTATTTGTTCATCATCAAAATTAATATAATGTAAAAAGGAAACACTCACAGCTGAGAGAATTCTACTGCATCTTGTTCCACTTTTCAGAGCTATTCCCTCCATTCTGACTTTTTAATTCCTTTCTTATAGTTTAGACTTTGTAGAGAGTGGGTCATTTGACAAGGCTAGCAATGTAGCATCAGGCATTTCACATCCCTTCCTGTCACACTGCCTGGTGGTCTAACACCTCTGCTTCTCCATGAAACCGGGTAATACCATTAGCACCTTTCGCAAGCAAGAATCACAAGCATAAAGATGATGGATGACATTTTCAAAACCCTAGCTAAAAAGCAAGAACTTTAGTCTCACCAAGCATCAATACAGAAATCATCTTGTTACATACAGAAAACGTTAACCTCCCCCAGAGAATTTTGCAGGTTGTAGAAAGTAACAGAGGTGAAGGAGACATTTCTCTGTTTGGATATGTAGGCTTTTAGGTTAATTATTGTCAAAACCAGTTAAATGCTACAAAAGACTTGCCCAACATTTGCTTTACTTTTGCCCTGACAAACCCTTTTCCAGCTGGACAGTTGAAAATTGAAACTCACTGAGAATAATATAGGGCAAAGTGCATCTCAGTCATGACAATCTCCTGGGGCTTGATCCCTGCCAGCCAATGTCCCTTAAAATGCAGCATTGCTCCAGGCAGAAATTTGGACCGTTTGGTCAAAGAAGAAACAACTGAAGGGAGCTGTAGTGGCAGCGTTCAAATGCCAAAACAAACCAACAGCAGCAAACAAGGGGACAATTGGTTCTCCTAGTCCACAGCTCCAGTAAAAATGGAGCTTTTACTACTAAAAATGCTAAAAATGGTTTTTACTACTTGATAATATGAACTAAGGTACCCAGGTGCTTCAGAGCTGATTAATATGCATGTGTGAGTAGCACTAGGTATATTATCTGAGGGTAAATGGTGCCAGTACAAATTCAATGTAGTAATTAAATCTCTTTTTGGATCAAACCCAAAATAAGTAGGGGACAAATCAATTTTATCCATCTCAAAGCAGTTATTTACCATTTTTATGAATTTTTATCAGAGGGATGATATAGATGGAAGAAAAGTTGTTGGTTTTTTTTTACCAACGTCACATTCTTTTTCTTTTGATTTGTGAATTTACCATCAATTTTATACATATAAATCCAATCTTATCTAGTGGCAAATGGGGACCATATTTTTCTGGCTCTCTCCTCTTCTACAAAATCACTGTTCTTTCAAAGGTAAAAAGATATAACTCATAATTCTCCAATGTTTCTATCAATTTGCGGTTTTTTAATGAAATAACTTGAAATGCAGTTTCAGACCCGCCTAAGACTTTTGTACATCTTATTCCTGATATGTGAGAGAATGTTTAGTAATATGAAACCATTTTTGGTATTACATCCATATATAATGGAATTAAACCTTGAAGCAATCAGTGAAATTGTTTAGAACTGAATATTGGAAAAGGAGGGAGTTTCCTAGATACTGCTTTCATCTTTGACATTACCATATTTTTAGCCTCATTAATGTTGCTTAGAAAACTCAGAATAAGAGCTGATAGCTAGAAATAAAAGCCAGAAAACTTCAAGTTAGAAAGAGGGCAAAACTTTGCAAACATTTTAAATAAAGGTAACTACCAATTAGAAAGAAACCGCTGGAGAAAATGGCAAAATCATTAAAACAAATCATTTCTAGACAGTCCTGAATGCCTCTCTGGAGAATGAAAGTTAGCAAACATATACTATTTAGCTTGACTCGGACCTCTACTAGACAAAACTTTGCCCCACCTTACTCAGGAGATCAGATTAGGTGAAAAAAGATTGCAAGGCCAGAATATATCATTTCCATTTGCAGATCAAAGTTTTTTTCATTCAAGAAAAATGAAAATTCAGCAACCAGAAGCTGGATCTTGGGGCTGCTTTGGAGTGTGTGGTGGGGTGTGTGTACAAGTCAGGCATATATAATTCCTGTTTTACTATCTGTCACTTTGTTTGAAAAGAAACTTGCTTCTTAAATATCTACAGATGCATTTGCTGTTCCCACTTATTCCTGCAACTTTATTCTTTCTTCATCTTTGTTTTGCTGTGTTTCTTACAGTATCTGTCATGTCTAAATGAACGCATCTTCTGTTTACTGTTACATTTGTCATCTCTTGCGACAGCTCCAGCAGCAGTGTGTCAAAAAACATGACCCTTGGATATTCAATTATGTTCTTTCCTGGGATTTTCAAATGCTGTATAACAAGCTGTCCAGGAAATTCCAGTGTTCAGAGGACCTGCACTTTATTTTTTTAACATGATTCTTTACAAATTTTGGATTAATAGTTCATGAACAAGAAGTAATAGGATTAGCACAAAGCTTCCTGTAATTAAACTAATAAGAATTATAGACCACTTTGCTATACAGCTAAAAGATTATCTTCTCCCGTGTGCTTAGGAAAGACTGTATTTACTACTTGTCTCTGGTCATTAAGATCCTCATTCTACATTTTGACATGAAGAGGAACATCCTTGTTGATACAGTCTGCTACTTTCCTATTAATCACTCTTAATGGATACAATTTTATTATTGATTTCACCATTCATTTAAATTGGAGCATAAATTCATACTACAGGGCTCATACTCTGAACTGTAAGCTTTCAGGGAGAAGTTAATGCTGAATGCTTTCCTTTTATTGACACAATTCTAAACTTGTGAAAATTAGTGGGGTTTGGTTTGGTTTGGTTTGGTTTGATTTTTTTCCCTTGGAAGAAGGAGGTTTTTGCCAAAATCACTTGGTTTGAGGGGAAAAAAATCAAAAGGTGAAGACTACTGCAAGGAAAGACTGACACGGCTTTTTCTGAATTTCCTTGTTTTCTACAATTTTCATTGTCTTATCTTTTAAAATTGAGCTACAATGCAGAATGAACTACTGATAAATCACAATGGCAATGGGATGTGCTTTAACCAATTAATATCTTGGACTTGTGTAGAATCCTAGAACCATTTTGTTTGGATAAAACCTTTCAGATCTTGAGTCCAGCTGTTAACTTAGCACAGTTAAGTCCACTTCTAAACCATGTCCCTAAGAACCTCATCTATGCATGTATTAATACCCATAGGCACAAAAGAGTTCCATCTGCCTATATATCAGCAACCCAAAATGAAATATATGTTGACTTCTCTGCTCCCGTTCCAGAAATGTAGTTTAAGGATAAGTGTTTGCCATGCATCAGTTCAATCATCAATTATCATATCTTTAAAAGCGAGAAGGCTGCTACTTTCCATGGACTGGTTTCTCTTCCTATTATACATCAAAACAACCCATTTGTATAATATCATAATAGAAATATTCTGCTCCTGTACAACACAATGTTTTTAACCACGCATCAAGTACTTTTGGTTACAAAATGAAGGAATTGGTTTGGTCCTCCAGGGATATGAAAGACTTCATGCCCTGTTTCGTCCATACAAATCTCACTTCCTTAAGAAGTTCTGTATGTACCACATGCGTCTGTAGTTGCTCAGATGTTTGAGACCAACAGAAACATTCATTTTACCTTTTGAGCTGTGAAATCACTTACAACATTATCAAATTTTAAAATAACCTGGCATAGTCATAATGTTATACAATAATTTCACTGTTACATTAAACGTCCTTTCATATGCTGAGGAGAATGATTCATCTGCTCTGTATTTTTTCTTTTAAATAATTGGTACTGTCACTAGATTAGACCTACAGCTTACAGACATTTGCACTTACAATCGATCTTCCAAATCTGCTGAAAACAAGATTTATATGCATTATAATAAGATATCTCTCTCTCTCTTCTTTTGCTTTAATTTTGTTTAGTAGACAACTCATATTTTCATGTTAGAGTAATGGACTTGCAAATGAGTGCACTGATCACAAAGATGGTGCAGTATCTAAGGTTTTATTTTTACTTACTGCCTCAATATCACAGTGCAACTCTGGATTTACACCAAGGACATATTAGCAACATATGAATCCTATTTACTGTTATTTCATCTGTACTTCATCATGCTTCATCTTGCCTGTTACTTCTTTTTTGTACCCTCGGCATCAGGACCAAGCAAGATGCACAAGCAATACTGAAAATGTACAAATTCTCTTGTTAAAAATGAATTTGCCACGCAGGTCATACCACAGCTCAGTTTCAGCTGTGGCCAAATTAATAATTACATTGCGAAAAGAAAGCAGTGTGGGGATATGGTGGCAATATGGAGTTCTTCCATAAGAAAAGCTTGCCAGCAAGACTCCAAATGAGGTCCATACAGATAGGAATAGAGGATGTGGGTGGGGGGGAATATCCTGGGAAAAAAATCAAGAAGTGTACTTGTGATAAAGAAGAAATTATCTCAGCACCTGTTGAAGAACATTAATAGAGAGAAAAAATATTGTGCTGTAATTGCCTTTCAGGAACATGAAAAAATCAGAGAGAGTGATACCAAAGAGCATCAAATGTGCTTTTGGAGGAGGGTGGGAGGAAAATTCTAAGAATGTTTATCTGCAGAAAAACACTACAGAGGAGGTGCAAGATTTTGCCATGCAGAGAAAAAAAAAAAAAAAGAAAAAACTGGGGAAGTAGTAGCACAAAATAGGATAAGGTGTGATGGTTTTAAACTAAAGGAAGGGAGATTCAGGCTAGACCTGAGGAAGAAATTCTTTACAATGAGGTTGGTGAAACACTGGCACAGGTTGCCCAGAGAGGTGGTAGATGCCCCATCCCTGCAGACATTCAAGGCCAGGCTGGATGGGGCTCTGAGCAACCTGATCTAGTTGAAGATGTCCCTGCTCATTGCAGGGGTGTTGGACTAGATGACCTTTGAAGGTCCCTTCTAACTCGAACTATTCTATGATTCTATGAAAATATTTAGAAATAAAAAAGCACAATCACCCTGTCATGGTGCTTTGACAGCACATCATCCTCTGAAGCTCTCTTTTTGAACTAATGTAAGAATAATTTTATTCTCTCTATTATCACAGCCATCTCAAAGAAATATACCAGAAAACTCATTAATAAAAATAAGCCAGATAAATAAGCAAAGCTCAGTACAAATCATTTTAGTTTAAGTTTTTGAACCGTATTTCAGGACATGTTTAGGTGGTGGAAAGAAGCATACCTCCTGTAATTCTCTTCTAAAACTACAAGAAGATTAATATATTTAGTCAGAAGTAGGGTTTTTTCCTAAGTGATTTTAATTTGAAAACAATTTCACCTAGACTATATTTCTATCACCTGGCTCAGGTCCCCCTTTCCTTGACACTGGAAGCATCCTGGATCCTTATGATTCATGCCAGCTCATCCTGGCATATGTCCATTTTGCTGCACTACAGCATACATACATTTTATCTTTCTAAAATATTCAGCTACTAGAGATTTGAAGAAGACTTCTGACAGTCAACTGTAATTTCCCTCTGACTACCAGACTTTTGGTTTTGTTTTTAACTGTGAAATTACTAGAATTTATGTAAGTTTGCTCATGAAAACAAAGACAGGTTGGCTGGAAGTTCTCTCCTGAGTTGGCAGAATTGCCACACTGCTATAATCATCTGAACAAACAATTCAGTTTTTCTTCAGTCCTGTATATGTTTCCCTGACATGTAAATTCATGAAGTGTGGATGCTATACTCCCACTAAAGGAGAGCTTTCATAAGGAACTTCCTAACTGGGAAAATTTCCTACTTCAATTAGAATTACTGGCACAAAATTTAGATCCCATGCTTGCACCCATGATTAACAAGAAAAGGAAATCGGAAGCCTTATCATCCTACTGCCTGCTGGCATCTGTGGGGATCAAAGCAAGTTATTGTGGCTCAGGGTGGAAGCTGGAGGTTTCACAATCTGATTAGCTTGCCTTTTCTTGCAGGTCTGTTTAATGACATAATCAGATCATAAAACAAGCAAAACCCTATTATGTGGGAGAAGACAGAAACGTAATAACAGGATAAAGAAATTATAGCAACAATATTATATTAGACCTAGGGCATATGCAGTAAGAATAACATCTGCATGGGGGATTTCATGCTTTGTTGGGTGGTATTTGATAAATGTTTGATACATTTCTCAAGTATGCTTTTCACGTGAAATTACAATTAATTTTTGCCCATTGTTCCCTTGTCCAGGTGTCTGCTTTTCACCACAGTAGAACATCTGCATTGCTCTAGGCCAAACTAATATGAATTAGCAAAGGAATTGTAATTTACCTATTTAGACACTTGCTAGCAACTGTTTGCCAGTTGAAAGAGTTTCCTATCTTTTATTGTCCCAGTAGTCAGTTTTGCACAGCTGACTAATTGCTCCATAAATGGTCTGTTTTACATGAAGGTTCCCATGGAAAAGGGAGAGCAGTCAAGAGAGCATAATTAGCCAAAAATAATGCCCAAATGCCCACCATGGGGACAATCAAAAGAGCCAAATCAAAATCTGTCTCTTCGCTTCATTGCTGATACTGTATGAATATATCGTGACTGTGGGTGTGAATACATAAATTTTTGGACAGAATGTACCATACATACTATAAGAGTATAAAATTGCTTATGCTGAAGGATAGGCTGCTTTCCAACCTTTGATATTTTTCTGAACTGGTACATCTGCTGAAGCTGCATAGCACAAACCAAAGCTAACTTTAAATTGAAAAGAAACCTGCTCAGAGTAACTGTCTATATTTTTACTCAGTATCTTGATCAGATTTTAAGTCTAGGCTGTAGAACAGTGCTGCAATATACACATAGCCATTGCAGTTGACCTGACATTTGAAATCTATAAAAATATTAGACTATCAGTGTATATCACTGTATATTTAAAAAGTCTTATGAAGAAAGAATGATATAAAACTGTGTATTAATTCTTCATGAACTGATGCAATTAACACGTAACCTTCTGTTAGGATAGAATCCAGACAATGATGGTTCATACTCTATTTAGACTGCATTTAGTACTGGTACAAATGATTTTGGAATACTACAAGCTACTTTACTGCCCACATTTCAAGACAGCTTTTGAAAAGGTAGAAGGCTGAGGAAAGCAACCTGTGAGTTATTAAAATATTACAACACATTCTGCAGTCAGCCTTGAAGATCTCACATTTAAGTTCAGTGAGGGAGCCAGGGGCGTGATGATCACAGGCCTGCAAATGTGTGCAAAAATATTTGGAGATACAGCTTTCTTCAGTCTAGCAGGCATGTGCAAGAAGATCATGTGACCTTGCTATGAAGTCAGATGACTTCAGAGTAGAAATGAGGTGCACACAGTTATCAGTGAAGTTATCTCATCACTGGAACTATTTCGAAGTATTACCGTGGCTCTCACTGACAGACCATCTTAAAAAATAAACTTTTTAAGACTTCTGTGCCATCAAAAACACCAGCTGCCTGCTTTGGTTCCCTTCCAGCTTGTTAAAGTTTCCGTCACTGGGTCACTTCTGTTCAGATAGGCAAAAAGGGATTGTGCAAGCTGGTTACACACAGAGTACAGAGCAACCACTTCTTGATTACTCCCAGTAGGCAGAGAGGACTATATGCTACTAGGGTAAGTGTAACCTGCTGGCCAGGCACAAACCAGATGGACAAGTGTAGACCTCTGCTGTTCCTTGGGAAAGGCTGATCATTGAGTTGCTTCTAGATCTGTTCGTTTGTTTGTTTTCCTTCGTTTTCTTCAGAATTTTGTACCATCTCATGTCAGTAGTCCTCCTTTGAATCCTATAGTTGCTAACATCACCAATGCAACAACTTCATTCCACCGTTTCACTTTTCTCATTTTGCTTGGTTTTAGCCCATGTACTTTCTCACAACTCAAACCCAGTTTTCCCAGTAAATGTGAACACAGCCGCACAGCTCTGCTGAACAGATCTGGGCCCTGGTGCACCACCAACTAGACCTCTAGGGGAGGGTTTATGGTTCAGCTGGGAGATGATCTTATTCTAGATGGCTCCCGAGGAGGTAGGGGAAAGAACTCCACATGCTGAAAGCCTTTACAGACCATGTTTAAGGAATGCATCAAAAGCAGGACCTTTCAGCATTCATTACAGGAGTTTCCCTGGTAGAGGTCTCAGATAATTCTAGTGCCTTATGTGGGAGTCCTGGAGAGGCTGGGAACCACCCCAGCACACGGTGTTGAGAACCTTCGAGACATTAACATGCAGGTGTTAAAAAAAATCCTTAAACTCAGTTATCCCTCCAGTAGGCAGCAATTCAATAATTGTAGTGGGGTGTAAACTGTGCCATTGATGGAGCAAGAGCACTGCCCTGTTCTGTAAAGCCTGATACAAATAGCCTGGCCTGTCAGTGAGAAAATATTTGATTCTTTTCCTCTAGCAGAGCTGCTGTGTCACCAGCAGAGCTGGAATAACTGCTCACCACGCTTGCACAAAACCTCCACTTCAGATGACATCACTAATAACATTTATCCTCTTACAATCACAGTTTCTCAAGACAAAGTGTGAAGACCATTTCCATGACCCTGGAGCAATTACTTGGTGAAATTACTTACTGATGCTTTCCTGCACCTACTTTACAGGGCAGTAATTTTGCACAGGAAAGAAGAAGAGCACACTCCATCACCAGGTGAATCACTTGCTCTCAGCTGCCGAGGTTTCACAGGCTGTTTCACTCTGATGAAGGTGACATATAAACTGATCCTGAATATTTATTCCAGCACTGACTGACCTTGGTTCTTACAATGGCAAAGACAAACCATGCCATTTTCCTCCTCTGGTTAATTGTCTCCAGTAACACATTAGTAAGAATGTCGTGATTGGGATGGACAAACGACATACACAAAGTTCTTATGTACAAGCAGCAGTCTCCATTTATTGCCACAAACACTTTTTTATATAGTCTTTACCAGCTCAAATATCTTTTTGCTATTGGTTGCAGGCTGCAATAGTAACGTATCATTGGCTAATTTTGCTATCGTCAATGTTACTCCTTTACTCCCTTCTTTCTCACGGGTACACCTTAATATCTTCAAGGACAATCTTTTTTCCCATACCCTCCGTCAGGGAATCCACGGACCCACCACAGTCCCCCACATAAGAATCCTCCTAATAAGGTTTGTGGAATTTAGCCCGAAGAATTCAGTCTTCTCCTTGGGAAAACTCTCAGTGAGGTAGCACAGCTAACGCAGCGTTGTATTTCCCCATGCAGTGTTTAGAATTGTTGGACAGAACAGGACACATCCTAGTTAAGAAATGCCCATGGCTATGGACACAAGCACTCATATGAAGTCCCTCTTCCATCACCCATATGATACTAGGTGGTCACTCATCCTTGCCCAGGGTATGGTGTGCAGAAGCTGAATAAGGGGCACAGCAAACAGGGGTTGAGCACAGCGCTTCCTTTGCAGGCTGCCTAGACACACCACTAGAGAGCATGGGTGGGAGTGGGAAGGATCATGACTCTCTTGATCTGTCCTGATGTAGGTGAGTAGTCAACAAGGGTCATGCCAAAGACTGATGTTGCCACAACGTTCCCCTTGTGCATAGGGTTTCTTGTGATCCTCCTGATACATTTTTTCTCCTCTAGATGCCTCCTGTCCCTCAAAGGACTGTTCAGATCTGCCATGTTCTTGCTCTTTGATCATGTCAGATGTTGTCAGCTCTAAGGTCAGCACTTTTGCTACTTTTCTGTTAGCAAGGACAAAAGAAAAAATGATACAGATGATGCATCAAATGGACACAGAGCCAGAGTCTCATTGCTTTCACATGTGCAGATGACCTCTAAAAGCAATTGGTTCAAAACATTAAAATCAGGCAACCCTTTTCAAGACCTCTTAAAACATTTATTTCTCTATTACAGGGAGAGTAAGGTCTCCAACTTCTTAACATGCCAGCTGACTCTCAAAAATGGGTTATATTGATACACTAGTTGATTCACAGTTCTAGAGAGAGAGGAACTAATTTTTTTTAAAGTAAATATTACTCCAAACTCATCCTGTCACTACAGTTATAAAAGGTGAATATTGCAAGCTTCCCTAGTTGATCTACAGCCAGGTATTCTGTACACAAGCGTCTGCTTATTAGATTTCTGATTTGATTGCAATATAGTTTTATCTATTTTTTGGTATTACCTGGTAAAACATACAGGCAGGATTTACAACCTCAACTTCTGTCACTTCAGCATTCAGAAATCCTCAGAGAGGACAGAAATCTGCCACTTTTGCTATTTACAGCTACAGCAAAGAAACCCAAGAGCTATAAAATTGCCGGCTGACAGTCCAATTTCTTTGTAGATTTTTGAGTCAAAAAAATTTAATACTTTACCAAACCAAAAATTACTTCTGTGCAGGGAGTGCAGAAGCAGGCAGAAAAACTGAGGCTGGCTGGCCCTCCTTTCCCACAACTGGACCTGCTGGTGTAGCCACCCAGGAGCATGCATGCCTTCAGAGCTGTTCTGACATTTTTACAGAAGAGAGTGAAGAGAGTGAAATTCTTTCAAAATAAAAGCCACTACCTGCAGCAGTTAAAACAAAAAAAAAAAAGTGTTAACCAAAAGTGAAAGAGACAGTATCTACGTAAAAAACAAACTGCAGTGTCAGACTAAATCAAAGAATCAACTATAGCTCAAGGTAGATCATCTTGGTTCCACAGGAGCATGACTTTAAGAGGGAAAACGAATGCAGGAAGTTTTCAGCTCCTCCTCCACTTCCTTCAAAGCTAGTTAAAATCAAGCAAAAAATTCACTTCCACTGCTTTTCGCCTGAGCTCCTCATGAGAATAGAACATTATGCTACACATTTTACCCTGGTTTGCAAAAAAATATTTCAGAGGTGCTGAAATGTATGTGTTGTTTTCAACAGTTCAACATTTCTAAGCCAGTCACTGGAGAACCATCTCTGTCATGACTGCAACTCTCCCTTTGAGCCAGCGCAAGTCTTTGCATACTGACCAAAAACTCAGAGCCTGGTCTAAAATCCCATCTAGCCGTAGAGAGGGAAGTGGGAAAACATTAATTAATTAATGAATTATTGTTTTGCTCCAGCTGAGATAACCTTTGGACTTTTGCCCAACAGCTTACCCTCCTGACATTTCCATTTCCAATTTCATGAAAAAAAAATGCCACTAATTAACCAAAAAAACATGCCTTACTCCAAATCAAGGTAGCATGCTCATCCATTGCTCTTACTTCACACATTTCACTAATGCTCCTCCTCCCCTTAATCTTGCACACATCTATCCCAGATAGAACAGGATTTACTGGTGGTGTATTTACCCATGTCTTTCTCAGAGTATCTTCCATGTCTGTAAATACATGGATTGTAGAAGCTGCTTCCTGGCTGCTACCATGAGTGTGAACAGCTTGGCTGCTCCAGGAAACCCACCATATCCCTGCTACATCAAAATAGACTACCAGTTGTAGTAACTATTACACGCTGCAAGAGATTACTTTCATCTATCAGGATGTGTTAGATGAATGCCTATGCAATCCTTGCATATCTAATTGCTCTGTGGAGGTCATCTTAATTGCTACAGAAAGAGCTTCTCTCTTGTGGCAGTTCCTTTTTTAATGACTTTTTTACACACTGGAGACAGTGACTAATGTTCATTGTGCAAATAGCTTTATGTCCTGTGCTCTGCCCTGGCACCCCCTTAGCAGGATGGAGGAGGAAATTTATTATAAAATATGCTAAAACCTCTTGTTTGATGACATAGGTAAGGCAGGAGGAGGTGGATAAGCGCTGCACTGACCCAGTTTGAACTAGGTGAACAGAGCACTGTGCTTCATGCCCCACCTTGTAGTCCATATGTCTGTCTGAAGGAGGAGTGTGGGAAGCACTTTCTCCCAGCACGGGTGGATCTCACCACCTTGGCTCTGACTCCTCCAGTGCTACCAACCGGCTGATGTGCATGGGCAGGCGAAAGGGCTGTGCTTGCTGCAGTGAACCCAGGACTTAGGAAGGTCTTTCTGCACGTTTCAGCTCTAATACTGCTATTGAGATACCTGCCATAACTGCAAAGAGTTTTAAATTTGAGGTAGAAGGTATGATCATCTAATTAGGCACATTATGTATGACTGCACAGCCTAATCTGTTCTCAGACTCCAAACACTGTGTCTCGCTGCATCTTAGATCCATAAATAGAAAGCCAACGAGCCGTGAGAACTCTGGTTTTCAGAGCCTGGGCTTCAGATCTGGGCACATACTGAGTCAGCCCTCATGGCTGATATTGTGGCACTCTACATCATATCATGTGGATGTCAAAAATCAGACTTGGAAAGTAAAAATAAGAAAATCCCAACAAATCTACTGTTCTTTCCTCCCACACGGACCCCAAACTATAATACTTCATCTCATTTTACATATGACCCAGTTCCCAAATTAAGAATGATGTCCCAAACACAGGTGCACACAAATGAGCCAAATTTAGCACACATAGATGAGATATTGTTTATTACAGAGGTGTGCAAGTCTGGATGCTGAAATAAAGCCAGCATACCAGAAAGAATGGTAACAGGCATTATACACAAAATCTTATCACTACTCAGGACAGTCCTAAAGAGCCAATTGGTTACATATTTGCATATTGCATTACATAATCCTTTTAGCATATAATGAGCATATAATGTTCAGTTAAAGGACACTTTATCCAACAGTCTCAAGATACGTGTTAAAGCAAGACTCAAATAATTGTGTGGGCTTCAAAATGTCTAAAGCTGCAAGGTCAGCAGTGTCTGTACTGCAAGCCACTCCTATCTTTGTTATATGAGCAGACTGACCTAAAACTGAACGGATTTCCGTATCTTTAGGTTAATAATTGCAGACAGGTTTCATTCTTTTAAATGATGAGGAAAGGACAGTTTGAGAACCTTGCAATGCTTTTAGTTCACTTACGTCTACCGAAAATACTGGCAACAATTTTCTTTATATTTACCAAGCAGAAACTAAGGGCATTTTCCATTTCCAAAACCTTCTTTCAACAGATGAACCCAGAGACTACACCTATACCAATAAATCATGTGCAGTGATTTCCTTGGGCCCTGTGTCAGTCTTGCCAACATCCATAATTAATAAACTCCTGTCCAATAGAAGAGACTGGAATAAAAAGTGCTTTTGGAAATGGAACCTGGATTGTCCTTATTCCTAAACTGTGCCTGGGAAACCCTCAGCTGGCAAAGGCTGTCATGCTGACAGTTTACCAGTATAACTAATTGTTTTCCTGTGCCCAGGAGCCAGCCCAGGTACCACAGACTTTACTAGCAGAGATGCAGACATAAAGTCTCTGGCAATGAGAGATAAAGGATCATAAGTCATCTTCATTTCTCCAGCAACCCAAAACATCAGGAGCCACTCTGTTACACTACTTTTAGACCCATCTCCCCTTACTTAAATGAATGCTCCTATTTTGGCATTTACTGCTACAATCAAGTCATTATTCAGCCACCAAATAACCTGACATGTGTTTAGACAAAAAGCTTTTAGCATGGCCCTGTAACTGTTATATACAGTCCCTCCCAGTATACAGATGTCAGCCAGTGTCAGTAGCTGTAACAGTTAAGCCAGTTACATGGGATTTACCCTCATAGACCTCTGCATTTGCTAATATGCCTAGCTCTTGCAGAATGATAGGAGAGGTCTGTAAGGGTTAATTACTTCTTTCAGGAAAACAAAATGAAAAAGCATTCCCATTGCCAACTGTATTTTTAGTGAATTTGGAAGGATCAATTTTTGCAAGTGTGAGTGGAAGAGCCTGTTCAAAAGCAGCATGGTTCTTAGAAAGAGTAAAGCAAACAGCTGCTGAAAACCAGGTCCCAGCAATGCCCCAGGCTGAATTTGGAAACTGCCCAGAATTTATCTAAACCACCACTGGAGCCTTTTGAAAATTCAAACCTTAATCTTCTGTTGCTGTAACAAAGAGTTAAGACTGGGTATTTAGCATTCAGATTCTCACATCTGAAAAAAAGGACGTGTTGAGAGAGTATCAACAACTTTCAACTCTAAACTCTGCTGATGATTTCTATTTCATATGTGCTTCCCCAACACTGCTCAGGTAGCACCTGAGTATAGTTAAATCTTCTTCTAGAAGTCTGTCTTTGGGTGGGTAAATGTATACTAACCCTTTAAAAACAATAATCTGAGCCTGACAGCAATATTGAAGACTTACGGGGATGCTGATAATTCCCTGCAATTGTAACAGAAATATAAATAACTAACAAGATTTTTCTATATGTATTTCTGGGTAGTTTCATTTCTGTTCTTTCCAAATTAAGCTAAAGTAGAGATTCTTATTCTTTTGCCTTTAGATTTCCGGTGAACTGAGTTTGAACGCAGCTTACATTTTTATTAATCCTGTGTAATTTTTTCAGAAATCCCGCTACTCTTCTCTTTAAATATGAGCCATCTGTCAACAAGTTTCTCTAACACAGAATTGAACTTTTCCCTTAACATATGAGGTTTATATGGTTTACAATCAATCTGAAATCAGAAAATCTGGTTCGTATTCTGTTTCATTAATGGCATGACAAAAAGCTTATGAACTATTCAAAATGGATTAAAATATTAACACATTCCTTCTAATTGCATTATATTTTGAGACAGACTTTAAAAAATAATTTCTTAATAAGAAGCAGAAGGGAAGAAGAAAAGATTGCTCTTGCAAGTTATGAAATAGCAAACACCCTGCTCTCTAAGCAAGCTGCAAAAAGATCCACCTATTCTTTCATGCAAGGAATATTTTCACATTTTCCTCATGAAGCTTTGTATCCTGAAACTTTTAGTTTGAACTGGACTCAAAAATCAGTATTTTCAAGACAGAGACACATCTGGAAACATACACAAAAAGCATGTTGGGGACAAGAGCCCAGTGACAGCCTTGAAAAAAAGAGTCCTTTTAGCACAGATTAAGTGAGACTCACTTCACAGAAGTGAGACTGAGGCAGAATGTAGTTGGTCCTGTATTAGTCTACTGGTAAGGCACATGCCTGTGCATATCCACACATAGATAGAAAAGCAATTTGATAATATATCTTTAAAAAAAAAAAAAGAATCTGAGATCTAAATATCTTGCCCAAATTGTTACCATGCTGCCAGAGCATTGCTGATGTATTATTGAACACAAGGTTCTTGCTGTGTGGAGTGGGCCAGTGACAGGAAACTGCCCAAGCAATTGCTGTCAGTTGCTGCTTATTCAATATTTCAACAGCTGAAAGAGAAATTATTACCTGGTTTGAACTTGAACCGAGCAAAGAGTATATTAGGTCAGAAAGTCAGATAGTTGAGACAAAAAATTGATATGAAAGTCAACCTGTTTTGGTTACTCAACTGGCAGAACTCCTTTCTGTTTACATCCCTTCTGACTCAGCTATCTGCAGTGCAGACACCTTTCCAAACCCTGCCCATGTAATCAAATTCATTCCACTGCCAAGTTAATCCTGGAGATGATTGTTTGTTTAAAAATCCCCATAAACTTCATCTTTATTATTACAGGCATTGACCTGCAGGCTCCAGAGACTATGAACTATTTCTTCTTCTTGGAGTCTACAGTATGATGGGATGATGCCCTTTTTACCATTTTACTTGGATGGTGATCAAAATTATGAGAGTCTTCTTGAAGTATACAAAAGAGAAAAGGAAGAGATCTGCTCTACTCCTTTTCAGATGCCTAGCTTGTATATCTGCCCACTGAAGTTTTCCAAGTGAATTATCACATATATGACTCCTGTGTGCACACACAGGACACTCCTGTGGCCAGGACATCCCAAGTCCCAACGGATTCCCCTTTTCCTTGATCTCTTCCAGCTATTCCCTGCTTGTGGACTTGCAATCTATTTGCTAGAGCAGTAGCAGTCGTACCAGTGAGAGCCAGTAACAACCTCCAACAGGAGACACAAAAGAGAGATCAATATTTTGAAGGCTAGCAGTGTTATAAAAATATTACTTGTTCAACAAGACCAGACTCACCAACACACATTGAGATTACTGGGTCTTATCCAAGGTTGCTTCTCAAACTATCCTTGTGTATGTAGCAGCTACTTGAAATGCTAAGAGCACTGGCCCTGAAGTAAGCTAAACTAAATATCTCTGGCTTGGTGAAGGCGGCACTGTAATTTCTATGCATACCACCTGTTATTAAAGCAATTTGCATCAATATTTCCAGGCTTCATAATGCAAACCTTGCACCATCTTGTGCTCTGCCCAGCCTAGTCCTGTCACACTCTGCATTACCCTGCTGGTCCCACCATGCCCTTGACTCTTTCCATCCCTCCTGGTGCTGTGGCCAAGTATTTGCACAGCTACATGATGAGCAAACACAGGGCTGGGCTACACCCTTGCTTTTCGCTGTACAGTTTATAGCACTCTTCCCTCTTAAGTCTAGAGAAGAAAATCTCCCTGCTCATAAAAGGGTATTTTAATACCCTAACTGTATTAGGTTACTGCTTCTTCTTGTACTGCAGCATGAGGGGCACACCAATAGGACTTGTAAATCACTCCCTGGATTTTGATGTGGTTTCCAGAGCAGCTGGGTATTGGGGAACAGTGAAGCTGTGCCAGCGAGGATCCTGTGACATCTCAGTGAGATACACTGCTTTAGAGGTATCCTGGAAGAGGACAGACACCAGTTCACAGATATCAGGTCTTATATCAAACAATGACAATTTTTATTTACGAGGCTTTCTTCTGCTACTTTGCAAAGAGTATTTTAGATCAGCTATCCCACCCTGTTCAATGGGCTTGTGTTGCTGTCAGTAAACACTGATGGCCAACCCGTGCCAGGCGTTGGTGGCAATGGTTGCATAACACTTGTTTCCACTTTCTAAATATATCTGCTCTGAGCTGTGCCTGGTACCAGCAGGTTTTGCAGAATTAAGGCCAAGGGATCTGTGAAGTCAGAATTGCACATGATTTTATAAATATTGAGTTTTATAACAGGCTTATGCAGCAGATAATATCTTTCTGGATTATGGATGGATACTAGTATTCGTCAGAAGTGTGACACGTCATCTATAAAATCATCCTTTTAACAGTACTGGTTTTCTGTACTCCTCTTTTATTCACTTCTGCATAGTACGCTGGTGTACATGACTTCTATTCCTGATGTCAATATTCAAAGTTACAGAGGGTTAGTGTGAAGTGGAGCAACACACAGTGTAGCATAGACATAGAGCAGAGGTAAATCAGAAACTGCATTGCTTTTCTCTTTCATGACCACTTATTGCATGCCTTATTTGGAGGTATTATTTTGAAAACTTGAGATTTTGCAATGAGGCATACAAGTTCAGAAGAGCTCTACAAAGCCATCAAGGATCAGTATTTCTATGTCTAGATGTCTGATTTGCCCATGGGTGAGAAAGAAGACACCTGAATCTTTGTGCAGGAGGCAAAGGATGGAGATCAGAAGCCAGCATTTGAGAACACTGGGTCTCCAGCAGCAGCAGCCACTTTCCCTCCTTATCCTTGCACTGCTGAGAGGATTGAAGAAAAAGAGCAGCTGCACAAAAAGCTGCCTGGAGCAACACATGAGGAGTTTTCTGAGGAGGGAAACTGCTGGCTGAGCTTGTTTCCACTGTGTTCAGAGAGGCAGGACTTCAGGTGCATCTTTTGAAAGTAAGGAAGATAACACTAAGGAAACAAAATCTGTCCATTTGGTCATGATTTTGTCCTCTTTGTTTTTACTGCTTGCAGGAGAAGGGGGAGAATCTACCAGTTTCCTAAGGAAGCTCTCTCTCAAGAAAGTGTGGACTGGCTGTTGCGAGGCAGAGCAATGCAGACTTGCCAACTCTTTTGACATGCACAGGACCCAATGTCACCATATGCACACCCAATGTCACTCTGTTTCCAAAAGACAAGGACCAAAGTCTGTCTGGCACATCCATCGAAAGCTCAGAACTATAGTTCTCAATAGGCCTTGAGTGCTTAGAACAGGGGTGTCAAACTCATGTTCACCGTGGGCCACATCAGCCTCACGGTTGCCTTCAAAGGGTCGAATGTAATTTTAGGACTGTATAAATGTAACTACTCCTACTGTAGGAGTTACATTATAAATGTAGAAGTAGTGGCTTAGAAGAGCATCACTAATAGAGAGAACAAACCGGATGGTTTTAGACATCTGTTTGTCTTCAACTACAAAGGTCCTAACATGCCGTTGAGGAAGTTCCCTACCCTAAAGTTTCACAGTTTGATACATGGCCCTTGTCTTGGAAAAAGCAATGGAGTTTGTTATTAACCATGCGGGATTGCCTAGAATATCAGCAGAATGACGTTAGAAAAGTTAGTATCTTAGAAAGACACCAGAACTCAAATCAAGCAGATGAAGCTGAGATGTGACCCTCAGCCAAATGTAGCTCACCACAGATGCTGAGGTGCAGCTGTCAGAGGAGCTCACACACATACACTCTCATGTACTCTCACAGCGACAGCTGGGAACTCTTGGGGGACATCATGGAAATCTCTAGATCCTCTGAGAAGATCAGCATGCTAACAAGACAAATGGAGACAGCACCCTTAAGTGAATTTCCACCCCATAGCTTTTTGTCTCTATCATAGATTTAATAGCTTCAGAGTAGTCTACTATAATGATCGTGATCTATAATGCAACCTGTTATATTAAAGTCAGTTCAGCCCAGGGTTGGCTATGTGCTAACTTTACATTAGGGATGGGATCATAACAGCTAGCGGTAACGCTTCATGACAACTCATACTTCAACATATTTCATTTCTACCAATAGCAATTGATTGAGATACAGCAGGACTGCAAAAAAAAGCTGGAGAGTTATTGGTCCCAGTTAGGTGCTATTAAGAGATGCCAAAACTGTCAAGTGCCTGTGAAGGAGTTGAACTAAACTGTGTTTCTAAGCTTAGGATATATTGTGGCAGCCGTTGTTGTAGGACAAAATTAAAAGCAATATATTCTGAAATATATAATATGTGGGTTTGGTTTCTTTTGGTGGTTAGGTTGTACTTACTTGGAGGGATAAAGGAGAAGGTTGTCTCCCAAGACGTCATATTCAATTTCTGCAATTTCTGGCAATTCCAGTTCAATTCACTGGATGAGCACTCATTTTCAATAGTATGAATATGAATCAAATTTTAGAATATAAGGCAATGGGAGCACTCTAAATGCTGATTTTAATGCACTATACAATACAGTGCCAAAAAACTTTCCTGTACTCTAAGTGGATAAACTGCTTTAAGAAGCAGTACAAATATGAAAGGAAGAAAAAAATTAAACGGACAGGAGCACCAATTATGTTATATTGTGATTATGTTGTGGTTGTATTACTACACAATTGTATTTGTACTGTGGTTTCACTTAAAGATTCTGGATGAAGTTTTAACACTATCAGGGTAAAATCTAAGGGAAGGGAAAAATTTTACAGGTAAGAAACAGAGGCACAAAGAGGTAAGAATTCAACATGGACCTTCTGAAGTCCAAAGAGGTGCCCTGATGATAGACAAAGGAATAAGCACTTCAAGGGCATAGATCATCTGATCTAGTTTAAGACATTCAGTGTACTCAAGAGATGCCCATTTCTCCTCACTGACTCCAACTGGGCGATCTCAGGGGCCACAGAAGGATCTGGTGAGCTGACAAGTCTGCTCCAAACCTGGGCAAACTCACAGTGCAGCATGAGGGTTAAAATTAATCTTATTTGCCTTCATTTCCTTAGCAGCCTCATATACTTGTGTCTGTCTGCTCTAATTCTCTCTTTTATTTCTGTCTGAAGACCTAAGTACAGACTGTGTCAGAGCAGAGCACACCCTGACAAAATGCTGCCAAGCTTTGATATTAACACTTAGATGAGATTCAGGACCTGCTTACTGGTGGGTACCTGCAGGACGACCTGTAAAAGTTTCTATAGAAATACTCAGTTGATTACATCAAGCTAAGCTTGTGCATTTACTTAAGCTTTTCAGTTATTCTTCCTCTCTCCCCAAGAAGTATTGAAAATTAATAATATAAGTGTCTGAGGAAATGTACGTAAAAGTATATATGAAAGAACTACATTCAAAGCACAGTAAATATTGAGGTCAAACACTTCAAAATTAGAAAAAACAAGAATTAAGTTTGTCTGCGCAATGTTTAACTCCTTCCACTTCCCTTGTGTGCCTGCACTGTGAGTTACATACTTTTTTATTTTTTTCCAAACAAGAATCTCGTCTTTGTACACTGAATAAATAGTTGTTTGTATTTCTTTTTTATTCAGTGCAGTTGCCCTGAGCTTTCTAGAGCTCATACCATCAAAATATGCACTGATGAAAATGTGTTTGCTTCCTCCAGGCTACTTTGGTGGCATTTTTCCTTACAGCATCTGCTTCAGTCTGTCAAATATCTTTAATGGTGATCAGCAGTTACAGCAATGCCTGTAGAGATTTGAATGGAAACAAGTGGGGAGCTGAGGGGACATGAAGCCTGTGACCAGAGCAGGGGGAGCAGGCAGGGAGCACAGCAAAGAGCAGGACCCAGAAGGGAGGCAGAAGGTTGGAGCCCAGAAAGAAGTGGGAGGGAGCAAGTGATAGGAGATGAAATGGAGGAAAAGAAGGCAAAATGTGGCATACTCAAAAAAATGATCAAAGATGAAGGGTCTGAGAGGCATTGGCTAGAGTAGGGGGGAGCAAGAAAGGATCTGGAAGGCAAAGGGCAAATCAGTCCTCAGCTACCAGAGTCCCAACCCCATGGCAACCTGAAGGGAGATGGTTCATCTCCCCAGTCCCAGCCACCTTGGCACTGTCCTGCCAGCCTGTACTGCCTGCTGGGGAGATAGATACACACCTTCACACAGCCTGGCCATCCCCGTCTGTGTCAGGCTTGAGCAAAAGAAAATTTAGCCTTGCAAAAGGAATCAGCAAGATCCCATAGGCTGTTGAACAGCCCTACTGAATAGCAGCAGTCTCATCAGGCAATTTGTTTCCAAGTAGTAAGAACAATAGCATCTTAATAACAAAGTGCTCTTCCACGAGTCCATCTGTAATGGAAAAGAGATCTAGGAGGACATTCCATTCTCTCTTGTAATGATACTGGTATGATGTAATTGCTCTAGTCTCCTGCAGTTCATGGAAAAGGAGATGCAAACCCTTCTCTTGGCAGCCCAATGTCACAAGTGTAGAGAGATTCACAACTGGGTGCTGTAGCACCCTACAACCATACAAATTTTAGGTTTGACCCTCCGAGACCCACTTTGTCACATACGATTATTATTGACATCTCTGATAATCACAGCATAATTCAGGTTGGAAGGCATATCTGGACCTCAGTGCTAACGTCAGGCTTCAGGCAGGTTACTCAAGCCTTGTCCATTTTCATTCTGGATGAAGGTCTTCAAGAATGGAGACTCCCACAGCCTGCCTGGGTGTCTGGTCCAGTGTCTGACGAATCTTATAGGAAATTTTCTTTCCTTATACCTAATCGGAGGTGCCTTTTCTGCAGCCTGTGGCTGTTGCCTCTCATCCTTTCACTGTGTACCTTTGAGAGGAGGCTGGCTCTGCTGTGTCTCACCCTCCCAACAGGAAGCTGAAGAGCACCATGAGCTGCCCCTGCAGGCTTCTTTTGTTCAAGCTGAACAAATAGGCATCTGCCACCATCCTCTTTGGGTATCCTGTGCTCCCACCTCATGGCCATACCCAATTTCTATGGACTCACTCCAGGTTTTCAGTATCTCTGTTGTACCAGGGCATCCAACATCAGCCATAATCCTCCACATGCAGGCTGACAATTACCTCACACAGGAAAAATCCCCTGCCTCAGTCTGCTGGCTACACTATGTTGTTGGTGTTTATCATTGCAAGCTCATGCTGTCGACTTAACACTCAACTTGCTGTCCACTGGAGCCCAGGCCCTCCTGCTACAAAGGCTGTACCCAGGCCTACTGGTGCCTGTCCCACGTGAAAAACTTTGCACTTGTCTTTTTCTATCAGCTAAGAACTTTGCTGATGGCTGATATCTCTAACAATTATTCATCCAGACAGTTAATAATTCCAAGAGGTAAACCATGTTTGACAGGCCACACGCACTCTAAGTCAAGAGTGCCATGTCACTCAATGAACCTAAGGCCATACTGCTGTTCACTTATAATTTCCTTTTGCTGTCAGATCTTTGTCACTCTTCCCCTGTTCCCAGAAATGTCCGGTACGTCGCCAAAGGTGGTTTCTCTCATAAAGCATTTGTCAGTAGCTAGTAAGTGTTCACAATGGCAATGAATGATAGATTTGGAGATGGGGAGTGTGAGGAACGCAAGTGGCTAACACTGAATTGCAAACTTCTGATCTACCATAGATGGGTTATCAGATTTTTTAAATTGCTTTTGCTAAGAATACATCTTCAAACTATTGAAGACTTCAAATTAAATCTTGTTTTTAATAACCTCAATAAAACAATTTTGAGAGATCCAAATTCTAAAAGGGACTCTGCAAAACACATTAACACAAGATAAAAATGCCCAGTTATGGAACAGGATTGTAAAAGATATTGTGGTAGAACTATTTTGAACTTCATGTTGTCTCTCTCATGCATATTTTCAGTCTCATCTCCTTACTGGAAAATGTTACACTCACCTGATTTTCAAGTACTCTGTTTTATTTTAAAATACTTATTTTTAAATTTAAACACCACACACAGAGTCTGATGATGATTTGGGATACACAGTATTATTTTATTTTTAGTATCATGACAGATCATTTTTAAAACAGGTATTCTAAATAGCTGTTCTTCATCATCTATAATGTTTTTCTTGTAGTAAGCCTGCATAACACACTAAAATAATGTTCCCTTTGTTGGGGAAGTACTCTATGTCTTATGAAATATTTTCGTATAATAACATGAGTATAGATTAATTTCAACAGGTACCTCTGTAAGTATCACCAGTTTTAATTCTAAATAGTAAATACAAGGTTGTAAGGAATCTATGCGCATATCCTGCCTGAATATTATCTGGAAACTTTTTTTGTGCTGTTGAAATTTTCTTTGGCATTATGTACACATGCTTATCTATTTTTCACCATTTTACACGTTGTCTATGTTGCTGGTACTGATCAAGAAAATCCTAGTTTTTATGTTCATTTATGGGTACATGATAAAGGAAAAGTACAAAGTGGATGAACTGACATATCAAAATATTGACAATACTACAGGGAGCTTTTTGAGCACTGGATCAAATTGGGTTCACAAGGACTAAAATACATTGCAGTCCTATTCCTGTTAAATGCTTAGAAAATAAAAGGAGTCTGTAGCAGAGTGAAACAGAGTCAATTATATTCCAGCTTTAAGTATCTTTCTTCGTAATGAAATTAATTCTTTTTCTTCTTCAGAAACGAATCTCATACAGGTATTTTTACAGAAAGTAATTTTGTCCTGATATTCTTTCTAAAAAAGATGCAAATGGTTAGGGTTTCTATTTAGATATCTCTTTAATCAGAAGGCTACTCTATGTATCTTAAATGTTCTTATCAAAGTCCAGAATGTATGCAGAAATGAAATGGGACATTTATAATAAATAGTTCTAACTCTAAATTTTAGTTTCAGGTGCTAAACCCATCAGCCTCGGAGATCTTGAGGTTATCAGGGAAGAAGCTAAAAGCTGGGGAGATGAGTAAGGCCTAATCTGACTACCACTGAAAACAGGGAAAAGACACCTGGTAATTTAATATCCAGAGAATTCTAAACCTTCCATCTCAAAAAGAAAGAAGTAGGACTGCGGGGTATAGCAAATGGGATAATCATGGTAAGTGGATGGTTTTCATTAAAAACAATATCTAAATAGGCTAGGGCAGAGGTGTCAGACTCATTTTCATTGGGGGCCACATCAGCCTCGCGGTTGCCTTCAAAGGGCCGAATGTAATTTTAGGACTGTAATTTGTAACTTCTCCTACATTTATACAGTCATTTTAGGACTGTAATTTGTAACTTCTCCTACATTTATACAGTCATTTTAGGACTGTAATTTGTAACTTCTCCTACATTTATACAGTCCTAAAATTACATTCGGCCCTTTGAAGGCAACTGCGAGACTGATGTGGCCCCCGGTGAAAATGAGTCTGACACCCCTGGGCTAGGGTGTCTTAGTTTGGAGGACAGAAGATTCAAGGCCTTTGGCTTGGTAGATGGAGAAAAAGCTGCAGTACATGTTGAGAAGTTAATTACCACACTGAATGAGTAATACAGGAAGATGCCTTGTGAAGTATCAATCAGTGTAATCAAGATGGACATAATGCAACCTCTCATGGTTGTGGTACACCTGAAATATTTGCTAACCAGCTATGCCAAAGCAAAACGTCATGGTGACCTGTGACTAGCATTCAACTCGATGAAATTCTAGAGGCAGGGCAGCTCATTTCTTTCAATACTACAATGTTCTCTGCTAGCATTTTTCAGAAAACATTAAAACATTTTACTGGAACACTTGTGAGACTGGAGACCATTAGTCCTTGTTGACAGCAGCAATTTGACATAAAGATGTTAAACAGTTTGAGGGGGTAATCTGTAGCAGAAATCACAAGCAACCTCTTTTCTCCTAATTAGTGAGTGTCTTCTCCTGAAAATCTCTATTTGAAGTTCTTATTTGTGTTACCCATAAACCACTTTTGTGGTAACTAGGAAGACAGTACATGTTGTGCATCATCTGCTACCTGCTGGAACCTTAAATCTCTTTGTTGCTAAACAGGTTTGAGCAAACATGCCATAGTCAGCTAGTAGATCCCTGTGCAAAAGTTTGATGCAACAAATTCATAAAACTTTTGAACAGTTACGTACAATTGCATCAGACGGGAACATCTCTGTTAAACTGTAATCATTAATACCACAATACTTACCCTGCAGTTCTCACTGAAAGCTGTTTTTTTCATTTAGGTGTGCACTTTCTACCAGACATCCTGATCAAGCAGTAGAAGATGTGTAACACTTCTGCTAAAATTCCATGAAGAGGTAAAATGGGAAAATACATAAAGGAAACATACTCAGAAGCCAATGCCCTCACCAACCTGTCCAAGCTGGATATGTGACAGTGGGCTGGAAATCTGGGTAGAAGAGGATTTAAAGTGAGAAACCAAGAGAATTTCCTGGATTGGATATGTTTCTCTTGCCCCAGCAACTACTTTCCTATGAGATTCAAGCATCTCCTGTCAAGGTCAGATGGAGGGAGTCTGAGGTACTGATACTGCTGATATTTTGCATTTCCACAGAGCATTTTCATACAAGGAATGAACATTAAGTTACCAAGGTTAAAGGCCTGAGAAGAAGAGGCACGGGGCTAAAAAATATACTTGGAGTCAGTGGCATGGCTAAGGTATGATTCCCTTCCGGAGGGAAAAACCTAACAGTAGCTGCAAGACATAGCTGTCAAGTTGCACTTCAACTGCTGAAAGTGAAATGTAGCTTCAAGGACTTGGAGATTTTATGTAGGTTGCCCACTGTCCGAGCATGGCCAATGTGCACTATGCAAGCAAGCACACAACAGAGACCCTGTGTAGAAGCTTCAACCTGTTGACAACTCACCTGGCAGAAGTCCTCGGAGGAAGTGAGTTCTCATTTTGTGATCTCCCATTGACATTTGTCCTTCCTTGTAACAGGAAGAAATCTAGTGAGTGATCTAGAGAGAGGTGGTGTATTCTGAAAACTAAAAAAATATTAAATGAGAAGAAAAAAGAATTCTTATTTACTCACTGGAGAAGAAAATGCATTTAGGGAAAGGAAATAAATATGCTAGAGAGCCATGGAAAGTTAAGGCATCATCTGAAGATTTCTAGCATAAACACAATCACTGGGACTTCATCCTCAACTGGCTTCAGCAATTTATATCTGCCCACACCTCAGTGAACTGGAAGTTAAACAGTCTCTCACTCATGTTCAATTGGCATTTTTTTGAAAAAGAACAATCGTGGCTAAAGGAAAAGGACCTTCTGTATTCCCTTCTTCCCTTAGCAAAGGAAGCTTCTGTCTTCCCTTATCCATCTTTGCTATGGATAATTCTTGCAATAAAATAAAGACAGACAGAGGTGCTTGCTTTTTTATATCTATCGGGCTGAGGAACCCTTCTCCAACCATCCCTGGAATGGCCAGGACCATTTAATCCTATATCTTCCATTGGTTTTAAAGGATGGGTAGCGGGGGGTTAAAGTGAGAGAGGACTTTTTCATAATCTCAGAAAGAACTCAGTGTGAAACTCCAGCTGTCTTGGAAAGGCTTGTGCACAGAAAATCTAGTTTGAAAATCTGGCTTAAATACCTAAATACATTTAAGCTGGGTCAATGTTCAGATACTGGAATCACCATTTGCTTTAGAAAATGCACTCAAGGCCTCTTATGTGAATATTAGACTGAGCACTGGAACATCCAGTCCAAGCACATGGGATTCAGTTACACTGATTCGAGTGCAGAATGGGAACCTCTTTGACAAAATGCCTGTGTCTCCTTGAAATTCCTACATGCACCCAAAGTTGTGTTTCTGAGTTGTTCTGGGAAGGCAAAAATGTACAGGTTCAGCCCCAGGTTGATTCTCAGACTAACACTGTAGGTAAACTTGTCTCACTGACTCAGCTATAAAGAAAAGGAATTAAGTAAGCATAATAACCAGAAATATCAGATGAGGGCAATAGATGTAAATCTTGACATAACAATAGACTACACAAAGAGGAAGAGGAAATTACCTTAATTGTTTGGACATACTGAGTTAGAGAATGGGGAAAAGAAAAGAAAAAGAAACCCCACAAATACTATTTTCATTTCTTAAAATGGACATATTTATTTTTTAAGATAAGTAAATCCAAATGATAGATAACATAACAGTTACCTTTGAAAAAATCCATCAAAATTGAACAAAACATTAAGCCTGTCCCTTCTGATCACGTTCATTAAGACTCTTCAGCTATGAAAAAAGGCATGGACTACTACAAAGTTGAGATTTGTTTCCGTCCACTTGCACGAATATTATAAATAAGACTTTCCTTATAAAAATCATATGAGATGTTTGTGGCATATTTTGTAAATGCGACTAGAAAAAGACAAGATTCTGTTAACAAATAATACATTCAATAACAAAGCAATTTTTGCTACTGAGAGACAACTAGACATTTTGGGGTACAGTCACCATGAAACCACCTGAAAAAGAGACATTCTTCAAAGAAGGACTGCACACTACTTGTAAATGAACAAATCTACTGACATAATAGAAAATACATTATTGCCGGGCAAAGAAAGATAAACCCTTAGTCCTTGTAACAGTGTTAGCCGACAGCAAACATTTGGAGAGAATTAGATTGAAGCCCTAATCACAAGACTCTAAACGACAGCACGCTTTGTGATGTTTAACACACTCCACACAAATACCTTTGCCCCTGAGTGTGCCAAAATGATGGTGATTCAAGGAGGTCTTTACCTAAGTGCTCACCTCATTTTGACACAACATCCAGCCTGTAGTGCTTACATACATCATAAATGTTACAATAAATATTACACGCCAGTCACTGGAGGCAAGACAAATCCATTGAATTATGCACCCTCAGAGGCATCATGGTTTGCTTATCTACTCTAAAACCATCTCAGGACATTGAACTACCACATCACCATCACATTTTTCAATAAACTGAGTGAGATAAGAAGAAACAGAAATCAAAGTACTAGAATTACGCAAGGTCAAAATTCACCAGCTAACACTGACGTCCCACATCACATTGCCCCTTTGGAAATATTGTGTGAGAGAACAAAAATGGCAATTACGCCCAGTCCCTAAAGAGACAGGAGACACCTTGCATCTGTCCTGCCTGGGCTATTGTATACCAGCATTACTATAAACCACAGACAGCTCCCAAGTCAGTTTGTTTTAACCAAACACTGATCTCCTTCCAAACATACGTTTATGGTATGGTGTGTTTCACCACTGATTCATCACTTGCTTGAGCATTCCACCAGGGGAAGGCTTGCCTCCTCTCATGGCCAACCTTTCAGACATGGTCAGCTACAAAGCAGGAGGTCTGAGACGTGCGTTTGGTATGCAAGGGAAAGTGAGAGCAGGGACCTTGCAGCTACAGGCGGAGGCAAGCAGAAGCCTATCATGAACCTTCAAGCAATGCTGCCTGGGCGCCTTGCTTTCAAATAACCTATTTTGTTTCCAAAGGAAAATGCCAGGGAGCTGGTATGACCCCAGTGGGTTCCCTGGGCCCCTGTGGCTCGGCACGTATGTCAGGATTGCTGCAACTTGGGGATAAGGGAACAAATGTCAGTCCCTCCTGAAATCACTGACTTCTCATGAATACCTCAGTCAGCCAAACACAAAATTAATAATTTTGAAAAACCTTTGCCTGGCCCATTTCTGTTCCAGACAAGCTCAAAACTCCTTCCTCAAGTTGCATACATGTCTGTGCCTACAAGAAATGGAAAGAAGCTCACAACATTTTAGCTTGCACTTTAGCTTCCAGCCATAAGCAAGCACCAAAACCACATCAAACCACAGCCACTTATTTCCTGGCACAGGAAAAGACTATTGGATTCCGTGAGCACACGTGGTATGGCATCATCAGTGAGCCTCCACTGGTCTGCCAGCCAGTGCGGCGCCATGAGTCCACGCCTGGGAAGAAGGCTGATCTGCTGGAAATGCAAATAGGTTTTTCTCTTACAATGCTGGAAGGAAGCATCTTTAACTTTAGGAAGAAAGAAGTTTGTTTATTACCATTCTAACGGTAAAGTTTATGTTACCAGAATCAGAGTCTGGTCATGAAAAGGGAGATAGATGAAAGAGGATGTGAGTCACTACAAAAACCTGCTTCTTTCCATTTCACTTCTCTTTTCAGCATTTCCACACTACAGAGCTCATACTAATAATCCAGCTCACAGACATGACATTCAAATAAAAACATGCAGTTTTTTACATTCATCATCATTCACATGCTACATGTCACAGTTCATTGTCAAATCAATGTACCACTCTATAAAAATATCACAGCGAGGCACCTTTAATTTCCTGCATATCTTCATTTACTTTTCTCTTGAGCTTTCAGAAATAGCCAGATGGAACCAGCACTGACACAGGTTAAAGCAAGGTGTCTGGTATGCATAAGAAACAGAAAGGTTTAGAAGTCTTTAAGGACTTCCTTCATGCAGGCAGGATTGCTCTGTCACCTTGAACTGCTGGAGAAGATGAAAATGACTCTACAAGATTTCCGTTACTAACTTAGATAGTAATAATTGTCCTTAAATACTTCTGTTTTTTTAAAAAAAACTATGTTTCTAAATAAAAATAGGAGACATTTCTATCCTATGCTTGGTATGAAAAATCAGAATTTAGAGCAAACTGCACATTCAAACTTCTTGTGCTTGATCTCTAAGTGGCTAAACCATGGCATGAAAATTCTTTGCACCGCCTTCCCTTCAACAACAAAGGAAAAAGAGCCTTGTTGCTATTTAATTGCTATAGATGTTGCAATTAAATTTCTCCTGTTTCAAGAGGGCACAGACACTTCCTAGCTCGTCCCTCAGTAGAAGCCTTGGCTCCATGGTGGCACTGGGAGGCTGCAGTGAGGAGCCACTTGGCCAAGGGGGGCTCTCAGCATCCAGCTCTGGTGATGAGCTGCTCAGGGCCAGGAAAGGCAGGTCAAGGAACAACATGCTACATGAGTTTCCAGCTCGGAGACTACTTCTCAGATTCAGAAATATCGTTCCCAGCAAGGCTGGATATGTCCTTGAGCACGAAGCACCCTGTGACACATCCTGAGGAAGGAGCGCACAGTGGGAAGCACACTGCAGATGCCCCTTCTCAGCCCCGGCCAAGTGAGGGCTGGGACCACCCTCCACATTGCATCCCAGGCCTTGTATCACCTTCCACTGCCCCGCTGGCTCTCCTCTCGTCCAGGGAAGTGGTGGAGTCACCATCCCTGGAGGTGTTTAAAAGATGTATAGATGAGGTTCCTAGGGACATGGTTTAGTGCTAGAGTTAGGTTATGGTTGGATTTGATGATCTTGACGGTCTCTTCCAACCAAAATGATTCTCTGACTGCACCAACCCCCTGTGCCAGCCTGGCCCCACTGCTCAGCGCAAGGTACAGCCCTGGCGGCACCCCGAGCATCTCCCAAAGCCCCAAGGGGTTCAGGAGACAGCCTGTGTATTCCACTCCCAGCACAGGTATTCAGCCCAAGAAAAACAAGACCCAGGCAGTGGTTTTTAATGCCTTGCTTCTCACCGAAACGGTTCTCCATAAAGAAGAGGGTAAAACCCCCTTCATTTAAAATGTAGACTAGTAGTAAACTCTCCAGTGGAACCAAAAACTTACTAAGCACAATCCCTGTACATGACACATGGTAATAATCTAGGTATTGGATGAGAATCTGCGAGATATTCACTGAATGCAAACCAAAGAAAAAATGAAAAACAATGAGGTCAATGGAAAGAATACATGTACCAGAACCAAGATAACAACTAGACTGATACTGATTTGTTTATATCCTTGTCTGAGCTTGTAACTTGCATGAGACATAAAATGAAAATAAAAACATTTTTATCACCACAGTAGTTACAGGCCATTATTAAGAAGGCTTATTAAAGACTTTGTTTTCCACTGAGGTTGAAAGCAATTTTGGAAATGGATTTATATTTTATTGATGCCTGATTGACTATGAGTGCACTAAGATACTGCAAAGATTCAAGATTTGACTGTGTGCAATTTTGGCTAAAACCCAAAGACACTTAGAGTCAGAATGGGTTTTATGAAAGTCAGAAGGATTTTCAGTTCTCAAGGACTTTAATGGTTAAGAGGAAGGTAATTTGCCACGACTTAATTGTTCATCATCATATGTAGTGTTATGAAAAGAAGATACAGTGCACAACACAGGAAAAAAGTATAAGAACAACATTTTTGAGACAATCAGCATCTGAGACTAGAAGTAAGCTTTAGGTATAAATTGTAATTAAAAAAAAAAAAAAAGAGAGAGAGAGAATAAAGAAAGATTTAATCCCTGCAAAAAGCATCAGAAAAGAAAAATTGCAGTGAAATAGCAGGGGGAAAAAGATCATATCATTACATCAATAAAGTCTAACAAAGTTATTTGACAATGAGTGGAAAGATTAGCAAGCATCAGATCCATCATAGACTATAAATTACTTGAGGATATCTAATTCTCAGATACAGCCAGTCAATGGAGAGGCTTCACACTGTAGAAAAATCCTTTTATCATTTTCACTTGGCTCATACAATATACTTGGCAGATAGAGCAGCACATGGATCACGTCTATGCAACTTGCTGAAACAAGGACATGACTTAGTTAATGATTTGATTTCAGACTGTGACATCTCAGAGCAGCAGATGTTTGAAATGCAGTAAGATGTCTGCCTTACAAAAACAACCAAAAATAGCATAAACTACTCATGATCTACACTTGTGGAAAAAAATCAGTAGTTTACAGAATAGGAATTTTAACTAGGTAGCATAACCTGGCATTGCCTTAAAATACCTTAATTGAAAATTTTTGTAGGATGAATTCTCTCAGGTTTGAGAATAGACAGCTGGTTAAAATACAGGCAATCCTATTGATATGCCAGGAGTCAGAAGAGTAAAACAGAGCAGAGAATTTGTCTTGTAAATTGAGGGGCAGGGTAGAGAGAATAAAACCTTCTTTTCTCATTAGAATGCATGGCTTTTCACTTTCCTACCATCTACATGTTATCTGAAGGTAAAGTCCTTATTATACTTACCAACAAGGGTGGATTTTAACACAGAAGCATAAATTCAGTCAGATAAAAACGTTTGTTCGTTTGCTTGTTTTCACTGTTCAAAACAGATAAAGCCTTGTATTTTATAAAATTTCTGGTTTTCTCACTTTACTTCCCAAGTATGAGTTAACTAGCTCTCAAAACACCTAAGCTAAACATAATCTTCATTCACCTGACAGAGAAATCACCACAGGAAGAAAGATTTCAAACATTCTGGGATAAGTGGTATCGGAAATAAGAAAGCCTTCATTTTAATTCTGAGTTAGTACAGTAATTAGTACTAGGAAGACACGAAATACTGCATATAAGTTTGCTTGCACTCAGCATTAATAAACCTGAAGTGGTTTATGTATCTCCGTTACGTTTTTAGGTTTAGAGCCCAGAGAAAAGTTCACTGTAGTGCAGAAGAGATTTTAAACAACTTGTGAACACAGCATGTTTCATCTCAGTACAAGAAGAACCAAGGGAAAGAGAAGCAAAAGTTAACATCTCTTAATAACTTCAGGTCCCAACTCACTCAAACATGACTACATTTGGAGTATAACATTTAATTTTTTATCTAAGGACACCACAAAGAGTGGCCTAAAATTGGAAGCTCTGCAGAAGTACGGGCTTGAATACAAAGCTAGAAGTGCAGAGTAACTTGAAAACCAGGGGAAACACATGTCTCTAACATAGAGTTTGTTCAGTTTTGAGTGTATTTAAGGAGAAAAAAAAAGGATCTTTTTCACATGGAAAATATGGGTAATTTTTTTTCACCAAATGATTTCAAATTCTTCAAGATACTAATTAGTGTTTGATCCATAAACTTCAGGCTATCACCTATTTTGTTTATATAATTGTGTACCTATGTATTAATTAGGTAGTCTACAGAGACCTCTAAAAAGGGTAAATAAGAGTTTGGATTGACACTTCATTCCATTTTCAACGCAAGGTGAAGAGGAGGAACAAACGAAAAATCCACTGTTACTGCCTGTGCACGGAACAAGTATTGGAAAAGCTTATGGGGCAGGAGCGTCAAGAGCACTGAATGCCCACCTAATCCAATATTGGCTCAATGGAGATTTCATCATTGATATAAATAAAAATACAGCGTTTCTCAGAAGTCCTTGCCCTATGCAGCATCAGGCATTCATCTTCCAGTGACCTCCTCATATATACAAGCCTTATACTCAGATAAAACGGCTTTTGGATATGGACAGGTCTGGTTTGTAACAGGGCAAACCATGCAGCGTCAACAAATGATACATTAAAGGACATATTTCCAGTCATTTCAATACTCATTTCAGTTTTCAGTACATTGAAATTAAAAATTAGTCAATGTATGATCTTCAAGATCAAAATTCTCATGTGAAGAGCCCTCACAGATCTAAGAGATACCACTCAGCATACGGGAGACATGAAGCAGGCAGAGCTGTGGCTAAAATATTTTATTTCAAGCATTTTCTAAAAAAATTAATACATTTGGAGAAGGAAAATAAGTTATTATGGCACTCTCACAGCACACCAAGATCCTGGTTGAAGACATCCAAGCAAGGACTCAAATCTGGGTGTCAGATTGTACTGTTCTAATCAAAATCTCTTTTTCTCTGTGCATCTATTTTCAGTGAAAATGTTTCCTTTACTACACAATAACATAGCTTCTCACAGACTATGTAGATTCCCTAACCTCTTGGTAAGAATTTAGCTTAAAATATATTATGCATCCGTAATTGCTCCTTTCCAGGTGATCTAAGTGCTAAAGGTTCACTTCCCTTGGAGGGACCCAAACAGGATAAATATTCAGCTCAACAAAAAGCTGACCGACTCGATAGCAGCAGGGAGTACCTGTGGATTATTTTAAAATGCAGATTTAATAGGCCCTTCTGAGACTTGCCAGGGATCAAAAGTGTTTCAGGGCAAGAAGCGGGCTGGTCTCCAAAGGGACGAGCCGCCGTCAGTTCCACACTTTTGAGTGTGAAGCGGGAGTTCTAACCTTGCCCACGGGTAATTATCTAGGACCTGGTCTGCAACCCAAGACCAAGTGACCGAGTTGCAACTCCCGCCCTGTGCAAGGCCTGAGCACGGGTTAGGCCAGCACCCGCGGGGCGGCCGGCAAGGCCACGGCAGCACGCTCGCAAGCAAACTACGCACCCGTCAGGGAAAACACTGAAGCTTCTGCCCTGCCCTGCACAGCTTCGCCTTACGGACACAGCTGGAGTGTTTTCACAGTCCTGAGGAGGCCCCTGAATGCAGCCTGTGTTCAGAAAAAGCAAGAATCGCCATCTGGAGATGCCTCTCTCTCCTGATTGTAGACAACCTACGCAACCATTTTCAATTAACAAAACTTCTTTTTTTTCTTTTTTCTTTTTTTTTTTTTTTCTTTACAGCTGAAAAGATAGAGCGAGACTCATTTTTAAGTATATGCATTAAGCTAAAGAGACTGAATACGCTAGGGCTCAATCTGCTGTAATAAAAACTGAAGAATATGAATAATCAGGGAGGAATAAGTAGTTGTTTAAATTCTCACTGCTGCCAAAGAAATATCAGCTGGGGAGGACATGTTAAGCCTCCTGTTGGGTATTTGTGTTACACTTAGGAAAATGAGTTTGCTAATACTTAACAAAAAGGCCGGTAAGTCCTTTACTAATGGTTCTGTTTAAAAACTACAAAAAAGTCAAACATCCGACAGACTCCAAGTAACAAAATCTGGGAATTCCAGGAAATGGAAGTTATTTTGCAACAGTCGCTCTGAAAAATGCAGCTGCCTTCCATCCTGTTTCCCTTTTCCAGTGATGGAATTACCAACACCTAACTGAAGTCATATTACCAATTTGGAGCTTTTGTTTGATTTATCAACCCTTTAGAAGAAAAGATGGTTCAAAATGACAAAGTATATTAGCTACCTTATGGCTGATTTTTTAAATGACACTTCCAACCCCAAAGAGGATGGTCATCAGGAAGAATCAAGTAGAGAGATCTTTTAGGATGACTTCTTGGGGCACAAATACAAGTCCAGATAATCCCAGAGGAAGATTTGATGGAACCACATGACATTACGAGCAGGTCCCATTAGTGAGGTCACAGCACAACGGGACAGTCACAGCTCCCAGAGCATCGCTCAACCAGCCATGGGGTGGGCAAGTAGGCATTTCTGGACAAGGTCTGATGAATTTTGTGTACTAGGAAGTATCAGCTAATGGAAATCCCACCATATCATTTCATGAAGGAGGCAGTGACTTGGGATAAAAGCTGGTTAGTCCATTTTATATGTGTGTTTTGGGGCGAGTGCCAGAAGAGAAGGGAAAGACAGATTTTTCATCATCATTCTTTGTTCCATTGTATTTCCCATTCTGTTTAATCAGTTTCTGCTCCTCACAGCATTTTGCTTTGCTGCCATCCTGCAGAAAACCCTTGGTAGGTCACAGGTAGTCTATTTTTCACAGTCACTACCAGATAAAAATGTCTTACAGTTGCTTAGAACTGGGGATCTTTATCAAGAATTGCTACACTCCAATTTGTTACACCACTGATTTGATCTTCCTTTTTTCCAGCACCATCCAGCTCTTCTAGAACTGCCTGTCCTTCATATAGCCTGGACTTCTTCCAATATCTACTAATCTTTTGAGCTGAAGAAAAGAACCAAAGCAGGCAGCAAAGGGTAAGATAGCATTCACCTCCTTCAATTACCCTCACTTCTAGATTAAAAGTTTCCTCACTCCTGTTCTCCTTATTAATTACAGGCAAGGGTGAGCCAGATATTAAGCCGGTTTCCATGAAGGTGTATGGAGGAAGGGTTTTACGTAACTGCCACAGTTCAGACATTCAGTTTGAAAAAGCAGGTGCTTTGCTTAGTTTCAGCTCCCACAGAGGTGCAAACTCAGCAGGGGAGGTTATGAAACCATTTTGATGAAGCTAACAAAAAGGTGAAAGTAGTCCAGTTGACAAAATGGCCGATATTTCTATATTCTACAGAAGTTAAGCTGTAACAGAGGCTCAGACCTTTGACTTTTGTAGCTGGTTCACCCCCAACTTGGTATCTTCAGCAAAAATATAAAAATACAACATTGATGAATAAGAGCCCTTAGTATTATAGAAAGATCTGTGCGAAAATTATAAATGTTTTTATTCCCATGAGCACACACACCCCTTCTCTTTAGCTTGCTGGCTTCTCTTTTGCTTGTCTGAAGCTTGTATGAAGCCCAAAGGCTTCATAATCAACAGGAAGACATTTTACATAGTTTTGGTGCAAGTTCAAAAATTTGTCTTGATTTACTCAGAAGCACATACACCCCAAACCCAAAAAAGATTTTATCTAGGGTGATTTCAGTACTCAGTGTCTTCCATGCACAACTCTTGTAAATAAATTTACTTGCAAACATGGGGCAATGCTTCCCATGTAGAGAAATTATTCCAGTGCTTCTGTATCTTCTCACCTCTATGATAAAATTAATAACTGGAAACATGAACAAATCATCTGGCAAGTCTGAACGAGTTTTTATTGAAGATTAACTGTAGTAGCTTTCAAACCGGCAAAGACTTGTGCAGCTTTAGCTACACTGCCAGAGAAATTCAGGGACTGTCAGCAGACATAGAGAAGCTAGAGTAGGGAATTTCACTAACAAAGATTAAGATTTCAATTCACCTCAGGGAAAATATAGCAACACAAGCAATGAGATTTGAATAAGAGCACTGCCATCAATGGACTGGAATCAAACAATAGGTAAATACTGGGTGGATATAATCGCTCTGACCAAAGTTTGCCATGACTGTGAGATGCTGATTTCTCGCGGTTAACACACACAGCCTCCTGGATTGGACTGTGCCAACTTTAGGCAGAAGTAGGGTCCTATTGTATAGTGTGACCTCCCTCCTGAAGAAGGGTGCAACTTCAGTCCCATGCATGTAATGCCATATTTCCTATCAGTGATCCTATACATGGATGCCCCCATCCCTAGACTTAGACTAGGCAAGCCTCACATCGAATAGCAGAATGGATGGAGCATATTTACTCCAAGACTTCTGTCAGGCAGCTGCCACTCTCGCGTTCCCAGCTGCCTTTTGTGTGTGTGTATGTGACTGCTCTTGCCACACAACACTTGCAGAACCTTCCTGCATTCCTTTTTACTTGCTGGGCAAAAAGCTGATTGCTGGCCAGTGTGTTTGCATGGACTGACAAGTCAGCCAGCTAAACCAGATTTTGCTTTCTCAAAAGAGGCATTTATTTTAATTTCTTTCCTCAGCTGCCAGTTTTCTGGAAGTTATAGAAAGTTATTTATCCTCGAAGCCTTTACTTCCCCATCAAATGAGGTTGTCTTTGTAAGATACACTATTCGCTACACAGAAATGTGAATAGAGCCAGAATTATCAATTTCTCCACCATCAGTCACATATCACACAGAGTCTGGGTCTCTCCTACCCCTATAATTTTTTGGAAGCTATCTCCTTGCTAATGTCAGGACTGCAGACATCAGAAGGCACTCACAAAGACCACAGGCTACAGGTCAATTTTGCCTTAGTCTTACAGAGGTGAGGAGTACAACATCTCCAGATACCCAAGGCACTGACTGAACATGAACAAACCATACATTAGGAAACACCACACTGAAACTCCCTAGAAAAATTTCAGGTTTTCCTCTTGTTCTTCTAATCTGATTATTTTCCCAAGACATAGAAGAAAGGATTACCAAAGGGTTGGAAAGTTGTCAGAGACGTTCAGAACTAAATGCGCAGGCATTGGTAAACATACAAAAAAATGACCAGCAAAGAGGCAGCTGCCCCCTACTCTCCTTGTTCCCTCCCACCCCCAAGGAAATGGTGAAATTCTGCTGAAATACCATTTTAGCACACCATATTTCCGCTGTTGTTCTCACAGATAATGTAGTCTTCAAAGCACTAAAATGTGCAAAACTTGTTGTGTACAATAAAAACCCACAGGCACCTCTTCTTCTCCAAGAAAGACAGCTCAGTAAAATTCTGCTATAACAAGCAGTAAGGAGAATATTTTACTTTCAAATCCTTCCTCACTGACACCCACATCATAGATAAAACAAACATAACAAACGGGAGTCAAGTGACATTCCATCAGTGTTGACTGTACTTTTAACAAAAATATGGACAAAGATAAAATGGGTTGAAGAAGCACATTCAGATTTTATCAGAACAATCTCTAGAATGCTATTTAGTCAAAATCTCCACGTTACAGTTCAGCACTGCCCTGTAATTCTATTAAGCAGTGCCCACTTTATGCTTGGAATATCTATATTTAGAAAGAAGATTTTACTATGAAACATAGGTTTAAAAAGCAAAACATGATTTTTTTCCAGTGTCCTATATAGATAGTTTAATTATTCATATTTAAAGAAGAGCCATGGATTTTGACTTTCTTTTTTAATTATATCTATATAACTTGCAGTTGGTAGTCTACAAAGAGAGATGTTTTCAACATATGGTAGGACACATCCCCCCAAATACTAGTACTTTGGAGCTAAAACAGGCAGCACAGGAAATTATTGTGGAAACCCGATGACAATTTTGTTGTTTCAACACTTTGACTAGAATTTCAGCTACTAATGATGGAAGGATAAGAAAGAGAACACTGATCTGGATTTTTAAAGTTAATGGTGATAACATCTTGCAGCCGAAATTGCACTGTGGGCTGAACTGGTATTCTCTTCTTGTCCTACAGTGCTAAACCAAAGCAAACAAACAGAAAGATTTCTCATTTACATGGCGATAGGACCATCTGCTGTCCAAGTAATCACCCAAAATAAAACAGTCCTTCAGGCTCTGTGCTGGCCGGAGCGGCATGTGTGCAACGCGCACACTGATTGAATTCACCCACTGCGAGGAGAGAGGTAGCCTTACGTAAGGGCCTGCTGTTTTCTCTCTCCTTTTTTCTTCTTTTTTCTTGCTGGCTATGCAGCTTTTCAGTGCTCCCAAAGGCTGTTTTATTTTTTCAGACTGTCTTTAACCAGAGACAATCTTGTGAGAAAAGTCTTTAAGGCTAACATTACAATCCAAGCAGAAGAGCTAGTCACACAAAGAGAAAGGCTTTCCGAAGCTTCAGCTCATTTTAAATGACAGTTAACATTCATTTCTGCAGTTTTTCTGCTATAAGCAAATGAAGAACCTCATTCTGCATTCCACTGAACACCTCAAATCCCCTTGACAGTCAATGAACATCTGGAGTCCAAATGAATACAGAATTAATCCCTAAGGCTGGACAGCAAAACAGGTCAGGAACCATCCCTACTACTAAAGTCACTGTGGAAATCTTCCAGCAGGTCAACTGAAACCAGGCTGCACTTCACTACTGGTTCTGTAACACATGTTTTATTTTAGAACCAACTCCCCTTAACCAGCTCTTGCCCACCGCATAGCACTAGCATAGCTATAAGTGCAATGACATAAAGTATCCTGATAAAACCTACAATAGGTAGGTTCATCCATACTTAGTAGCAGGGCATTCCTAGGACGTTCTTCTAACCAGATTCTTAGCACCCTTCACTCTCCCAAGAGTCTTCAGAGGAGTTGATGGTACTCGGCTCCTAGGGCTTTTAAGCCTTTCCTTTTCCTTCAATTGGAAAAAAAAAAAAAAAAAAAGGGAAGGAAACAAATAAAGTCAACAACACAACACACACATGTTCTCCTACACACACACACCCCCCCAAACAGAGGGGAAAAAAAAAAAAGGAAAAAGGAAAGTTGTACAAGGTGCCAATCTGGAATGAAATGGATTTTTGAACAGACAGTCATTTTTGGCACTGTCAGCAAAGCTTGTGGGTGGCCCTGTGTCTCTCTGAGCCTTAATGCCCTTTTTACAGTGGTCATTTAAAAACGTCCCCCAGAAAGTTCAGCTGTGCTGCTTCCGACATGATGTTCACAATGCTGCTGAATGGACTCAGTGGAGAGATTCACTTCTCCCCACCTCAGTTCCATAAAGCACTATACATTAAGGATGTATTCCATTTGGCTTTCAAGTAGCATTTTTATGGTCTATGCAGATCCATGATTATTTTCCCTTTAAAAAGAATCAACAGAAAACAGAACTCTCTGTTGGAGAGCATGGAAATTACAAACTACTGGATCTCCCAGACCGACTCCCATGATCCTCAGGCAGAAGACTGGATTAAAGGGTCCTCACACGGTTCTAGCTGCATTCTCAGTACACCACTTTTATGAAGAAACCAGAGCTGTAGAAATTCCTCCGGCATGGCATGGAACCCGGAATCGGGCAAGACGTTGTCATAGTAATGATGGCTAATAAACTTCCCGTGCAGGTCCACCGAGAATGGCCAGAAGCCGTAAATTGTCACTTCTTCACATAGACCAAGGGCGGCACTGACGAGGAAAAGTCCTGTGGAAAGTCGTTTGGCGTGGATACCTTTATTCTTCCAGAACTTGCCAATGTCACGCAGGAAATTGGGGTTGGCGAAAAGAACCGCCTGCTTGGCACCAAAGTCCTCCAGGGTGTAATAGACACGTAAGGAAGGTCCCGTCCCCGTCTTCATTGAGAAGGCTGGCATGTAGATGTAGCTGTGGTTATATATCTTCACACTGTCCACAAACGCTTTTCGAGACCACAGCAGATTCTGGAACCTGTAAAAACAACAAGGAAAAACGAGCTGATCACACATAGGTTTTCCCAGTCATTTCAAAACTCAGCTAAAAGCTGCTTTTCATACACATATTTACAATTACCTGCACACCTTTCTCGAGCCCAGAGAAAGTCCAGACAAACTTCTGACTGTCTGACACTGCCTCTCTTCTACAACAAACCTGAATAAACAGTTGCAAACTATCTGGTATCCTGCTAATTCCAAAACCAAAAACATTTCTGATTTCATCTTTTCAAAAAACCCTGAATGAACACTGACAGTTTTCCTGAAAACCAATCATTTTTAGTGACATTTTTCTTTTTGTCCAAACCCCAACTTATTTTTTCAGGCACGGGATTCTTTAAAAGAAATTTAAACATCTGTGTTGTTCTTGTTTCTTAAAGGCATACTAAAAAAGAATCCAAGTTACATGCTGAACAAGTGATACCAAGGAATATTTAAATGGAAACTCTGAACTTACAAAACTTGTAACACTTGTAAGAATTGTTTTTGTTATGCCGGTATAGTGATTTAGGTTGTGTTACCATAGTAGTTAATTCTTGTTCTGGAACTGAGAGAAATCTCGAAGAACATACTTTGTTACAAGCAATAAGACAGAAATCAATGAATTGTTTAGCATAAGTGGCACGACAAAAATTTAGCAACAAGCAGCAAACAATATTCAGAGCTGGTGTTTAAGATGGCACGATTTACACACTGAGTAGGTTTAAAAGCATCTGGTATTTGTAGCATGCGAGGTAAAGGAGAGACTAGTTGGCAACTATGACGAGGGCAATGTATATGTACAGATTATTTCTCTAAATACGATAGTCTTCTCATCTCTTGATATAAAAACTACATCAGGTTACAATTTGTTACATCACCAATAGCTGATGTCTATTTGATTCCTGATGTTAGACTTACATACTACTCCAAAGCAAGTATTCTGTCAAGGCTATAACTTTCCTTGCCACGTGCTTCTGGATATTCCAAGATGAATGAGACATTTGGCAGGAAATCCTAGGCCATTCACATACACCAAAACTTGCACTGATGTTTGACCTCTCCTGACATCTGTCACTAAACAAATCACATTTCAGTAAAATATTAAAGCATCTCGAAAATTGTATCATTGGATGCAACTGATGTGGAGGTCAGCCAGAGTCATGGTAAAATAAAATGCCTAAAACACAAACCTGCTAAGTAAGAGGAAGACTTGCTGTCCTGGAGTGTTGGCTGCACTGGAGGGTACCTTTGCATGAGAAAGTCACTGTGATTTACTCTCAATAATTTGCTTTCTTTCCAGAGTCCCTGCAATCTTCAGAGCACCAGTAAGCACTCCCTGCCTTTACCACATGACAGTATCTATTGCCCTCAGCATGCAGGCAAACTTTACTACATTAAAAGTCACTTCTGCACAAGCCTCACATGCAGTCCTTTCATTGCAGCTGGGTTGCTCTCCCACATGTGATCCCTAATTTTTCTCAGCTCCCAAATGCCTCTCTTGCCCTTTTTGCTGCCTCCTCTCCCTCAGTTTCCTGCAGCTAACGCAAATGTGTCATGACTGACTTCATGGTCACACAGCAGAGGAGTCAGAACAAGAAAGCTGAGACAGCAGCACAGGAATTTTTTTCCTTTCTCTGGTAGAGGCAGAGAGATAGGTGTGGGAATACCTTTTTTCAAATGGTTACGAACAGACCAATTTTATGTATAGACCTCTTTGAAACGATAGCAAGAATCACACACAGAGCAAGATACACAGGTTTAAGTAGGATGCCAGCTGATCTCATGAAGCACCAGATAAAATTCAGCTGAAACAATTGCCAACCAAAAAAATACAGCTTCAACAGCACTGAAATGTCTTAGGAATATGTCCCAGGTTTTTTGAAGCCTTGCTTTGGCAGAAAACTCAAAATATTCCTAATATATTGAAAGGTTTTGTTGACATTTTCAACATGCAATATTTGCTCTCCCGATTTGCTACAAGTTTCTTTCAAAATTTCCTTCACATGGGGAAAAAAGCTGCTTTGAAGTAAACCTCCTGAAATCTGCCTGGGTCTTCATGACTGTTTTGCTCTGCAGATCCGCTCCTACTGCACGGTGCTATTTGCTAATATAGACAAAGCCACTGCCTTCCAAGCACGAAATCAGTTCAACCCAAACATACAAAACAAACAATAAAAATAATCTCATAATTTATTGCATTTGGCATTATTTTCTGTAGAAATAGCCAAGACACAGCTGAATATAGGTGGCCAGCCAAGACCAAGGTGCCCTGGCAGAAATTCATTGTTCAGCTGTACCTTTTCATATGGGCCCTCTCACTCCATTACCACCAGACCTTTAACTATGGGTTCCCCAAAACAGGCTTTACCATCCTCTCTTCCAAAGGAGCAGGAGGACAACCTGTCAGATTATCAGGTATGGGAGCTGGGTCCATCCTATTAAACTTGTTCCATTTCCATCAGGACATGGTCACTGAGGGGAAAAAAACATCCCTAGCTTAATACTTCCAATATTCACCTAGGTGCTCAGAGCCTCAGTATCTGAACACTGTTCTAATAACCCTAATTGCCTTTAAAAGGTAGAATAAGACCAGCAGCAGGCTTTCAGGCTATCACCCTCCCCATAACCTGGGACATCCGCTGGGACGTGGGCGATGCAGGTTCAGAACTTCCTTTCACAGTAAAGGGAACTTGAGCACACAGCTTGATGTGATGGGGTCCCTGCACCTTGGCTGAGGAGAAGGCAGGGACAGATCCTCTGTCACTCCTGCAAGCCAGATTCACCATGTCCTTTCCCACTTACAGATAGTTAACAAATTTCCCTTCAGATGGCAAATAGATCTGGTCATTTTGAAACTGCATTTTGGAGCAAAGTTGCCAATCACAGAAAAGCACTGGGCAGCCCTAAGATGTATACGTTAAAATTGCTCACATACAGTCACAGGGGGCCAGGGACTGCCTCTGAATATGCATTTGCTATCATCACCACGACGCGTTTACATTTCTTCTAGATGAATCTCCCCAAATGCCTTAAAGTAAGGAGAAGCGAATGGCACTGCCATGAGAGCGGTGCATGGGAGGGACTTCACGCAGCAGGGACGGCATTCGTCATGCTACTGCAAACTGTTCTCCTTCAGGAATACCACCTCCTGGAAACCCGTGCCTCGTTCAAACGATCTGGACCGCAGTGTTGGTAGGCATCACGCCCAGTTCGACAGATGGACATTATAGAGGTGGCCAGGAGCCCATGTCGAAACATAAAACATGCTGATTACGGCTGGTCTGATGGCCTAACACAGCCAAAAAGCTGGTGCTCATCTTGCACTCCTCATGAGGGGAGATATTAAAAGCAAATTGAATTTTCTGTTCCGTGTTTGTAAAAATAGGTGCCCTGTCCAGCTTTCAGAGGCTGGTTAGAGGCCGAGAAATGCGGGGACAAATGCTGTGCACCAGCAAGTTTCTAGAAATGGCACTGGAAGCTCAGGTGTATTTTCTTTTAACTCCCAATCCAGACAGGGAGTTCTGCGGGCAACCCCATCCCAGCGGTGGCTTTGAGGGTTCCACACAGCAGCAGACAGCAAGAAGGCTACTCCATTCCTTCCAGAGAGACCAGGAAGGTTTTCCTCTGCAGCTGACCAGCTCTGTAGCACACGTGAGCATAACAATATGGTTTTTTTCCCTGTTTGTCCTGGCATGGATGCCACTAGCCTGGTATAGTCCTCGCATCCAGACGGGCACAAACACCTTCCCTTGTGCTGATCCTTGCCCAACCTCCTTTGAATGAGGAACTGCTGGATCCTAGTTAGTGCTCACCTCTACCTGACAGGCTTTGAACATTCGGTATTCTCAGTGGCACGGCCCAGAAACTATGCAGCTCCTCCCCAGTCACTGGGCTTCAAAAGAAATGCATCAAGTGATCCAGCCCCTCATGCATCTCAGGAGACATTATCTCCTCAGTTCAGCTCTGAGCAGAAGACAGCTGAGCTGCTTTCAGGGTCGGCCTCTGACCTTCTGAAGTCAAGCTCACACAAACGCATGGCGGGTTGCCAGCATTTAGATAAAACTGGATCTGGAATCTCCCGAGCCCTGAGCAGCACCTGAAGACAAAGCGAGTTGCCCAGTCATTTGCAGTAATGCGTCCCAGCAGCTTGATGGCAGCCCAGGGAGGTGCTGAAGACTGTGAACGCTGGTGACAGCAGATCACAGCACGTTCAGCCTGGGCGCTTTAATTGCGCCATGCTCATTAATGGACAGCAAGCAAATAAAATCATTGGCAACACATTTTTGCTGTCACGTCCATATAACAGACCAACTTAAAAAGAAAAATTTTCAGCAGGCGTGTGCAGGCACAGCTACACAGATATCAGAGAAATAATTTCCTTGATACCAGCTGTAGAGTTCCCTTAAATGTTCTACTTTTCCAGAAAGAATGATGCATGCAAGAGAAAATTGCCACAGTACATTGTCATGGCAGTACAACCAAAGACTTAAGTGTTTTGCTTTTTGTTTTTAATCTGTTTTTAATATTCTTATTGATGTTCTTTAGCAGATGTCTGGGGACAGGACTGCTTTCTGGTACTAAGAGATGACTTCCAGTAACCACAAAGAATGTGCTGCAGTGACATTGAGCTAACTCGCTGGCAGATAATAACGGCAGCATTTTCTCACATCTCGGTTTCTTTTTGATCTCCCCAGAGAGTCATTATCTCATGCCTGTGATGATATCCCAGTTATTTACTGTGTTGGCATCTGCAAAGTCACCAGTTCAGCATTCTGGACTAATTGCAATTTGACTTATTGAAAAAGAAAAAAAAGATTGAGTAATGAGGGGAACAGCTCAGATGTCAAAGAAGTAGTGTAATATTTTTAAATTAAGACAAATAAAGCTCAAGGGAATACAGCAGAAGGCATATAAAGACTTATGTATTTGTCCCTATGGCAAAGGATAACCTTACAAGATAAATAATTTGATGTCAGCATTAGCCAAGAATGATTTAGCAATTTGCTGCAGCTGTTGGAATATGCTTACAGCTGAGGTCACAACAAGTCAACTTGCAACCACACATCTGAACCTCCACCACATTGACAGATGAGCTTTACTGCTCTCATTTCTCAGAGTGCTTTTATGCTGTCAAATAGTGATGCTCTTAATGCCCTGTGCTCTTATTCATATCACGTACTTCTTGATTATCTGCCCATTCAGGGCTTTTGTAGCCAATGTTGCTAAAACACAGACTGTGTCTGAATTAACAGCACACACACTAGTTTCCATGTGCTCTTTCTCCACGTAGGCACTTCTAGCATGCATTAGGTGCAAGTTAGACTATTCTACTTGTCCACACAGGGAGCGAAAAACAAGCACAAAAAGTACTATAAATTGACCCTCTTTTACTGTTTTATCCCAGCTTCCCCAACTACACAAGCCACTGTTTACTTAGCCTAAGGACAGCTACCTGACTTGAGATTCAATTATAACCCCATTAAAGTCAATAGCAAAACCAGCTCTGATCTCACTGGAAACATGCTCAAAGCTTCAGCCAAAAATTTCAGGCCTGCAATGCACTTCAGAGTGATTAGAAAAGGTATGAAGTAATATGATCAATCATAAAGACTCATCATTAAACCAATAAAATTACAGATGTCAAACATTTTCCAACAATGCAGGTGGCTTTTATTCCTGTGGTAGATCCCCAGTGATTTGTTTAATCTCATTTCAACCAGCTTCAGCACAAGGGATTCTCCCCTGTTCTTGTGGGTCTCTCCACAGGCACCATGGTCACCCAGTTGAGAGTTCGTGGCATGGAGAGGGTGATGCTATTCCCATCTTTACCGTTCCTTTTGCCCTCGTCCCCCCCTCACCTGACATCCTTTTATGGATCCAAAGACCTCAAATTTTCCACTCAGACTCTCGGCAGAAATACTCTCTCCTCTTGGGGTACAATTGCCTCCAAAACCCACTGCAGCTCGTCCCTTAGGTGCAGCCTGCAGCCTGCTGACACCCCACGCTACCTCTTTCTTATGGACACAGGCTTTCAACTTCTAAGCACCTGTGTGTTCCTCTTGTCTCTGGTCCCAAAGATTGAAGACAAAAAAATTAGCCTGATTCTCCTTTTTATATGTCTTTCAATGGCGTTTTCTGGGTCAGGGATTCTGGTTACCCCCACCACCAGCTCCAAAGACCCAAAGGCAAGGAAAACACACTCTTTCCACAGTGACTGCAGACTGCATCTTTCTTTGCTGGCCTGTTTCTTAATGACATGCTGTCCTTAGCACATGGCCTTCAGAGTAATTTGATGCACTTAAAGTCCAGTTAGGCATTGCAGAGGTAGGCTCTAATCCCCATGAAGAGGCAGGCTTCCCTTCTGACTGAATCCAGTGTCTATCAGAGTTTTTTTTAGACCTCCACCCGTTACTGCTCTTATGCTGTCACTCTGGGAATACTATATATAGTGCCAAGGGAAAGCTGACTCTCTTGTTTTTGAATGGAACACAGAGCTATCCTATACACCAAGGCAATGAAACATTAAAATCAGTGTTCACTGGTATTTTTGAACAGTGTGTGATCCTTATTCTGCCAACTCAAATTAGAATGTGCTTTTAATAGCTACTCTTTCCAAAACCAGCAGAGCTAAACATCAATTCTTTCTGTTATCTGACAGCTTGAATCTTAGCTTTCAAAAGATGAGCTGTTCATCTTAGTTTGACTCTTTGAAGATTATGGCTGCTGAAGTCACACACAAGTGGAAGTAATATAACGGGATAGGAAGAACAGCATGGCTGTAAACTACTTGCATTGTCAAAATGAAATTGCTGCCTGGTATTTCTAAGTCTTCTGAATACTTCAGAGCTCCTATCGCTGAAAGGCTGGAGGATGAGAACAGAGAGAACCAATGAAATCAGCTGAAGAAAACAGTTACAGAACTAAGCCTGATGTCTTTAGCACTTAATTTCACTGGACTGCATGCCAGAGTGTGCCTGCAAGAAGAAACATAACCAGACCACACATTTTCTCAGGTTTTAATGGGAAAAAGAACTGCAACAAAGCCCAGGAATAGTCTTGAAGAGATTTACTTTCGATTAACATGAGCTCCCTAAGACAGTCTGCTGTGTCTTTGGGACAGCAACCAAACAGCAACAGAAGAGTGCAGAATCTCCTGTACTTCTAGGTCTTTTATCGAACTCCTGTCCAGACATGTCTCTGTAGATCATTGACTGTAATAGCATGGCAGCAGATACAAAGACAATAACATTATGCTTTCCTGTCTGTTCATGCTGGCCTTACATGTGTTGTAAGCCAAATATAAAACATACCAAACGTTCACAGCCATGAAAGACCTATTCATAGCTGACAACACTGGCTGGCTGGTATACTTGACTGCTTGCTAAGTCTTTCGAGTTTTCTTTCTAAGCTTATGACCTCCTTAGCATACAAATAATTTGCAAACATCAGTGAAGGTAACAGCCAACTATATCCTCTCTTCAACCCCTCAGAGCTCTTTCCAAAGAAAACCAGGCAGAGAGAGAAAACAGCAATATTAGGCTTAATCGTGTTTTCTTTTTAAAGACACTCTGTACTACAAATGTATAGACTGAAGAGAAATTATTTAAAACAGTAGATGCTTTGACAGGCATTATGAGAACAACTGTAACTAGGATAGTACATGTATCATTGGTGATGTCTGAGGCCATGCCACATGGCCTGCTGCTGGAGCACAGATCCCTATTAAACAACATTTTCAACTAAAAGTTTGATAATAAAAAACAATTCAGACCCTATAGGAATACGTGGTGAATCTACAACACTTTAATGGGGCAAAATCAATTAACACAACTCTAAAACATGCAAAAGAAAATCTTTGTATTTCCTCTGTTAGCTGCTCCCTCTGGGCAACTCACCTGTTTAGGCATCCCTAGGCCAATGACCATTGCAACTGAGCAATGAACTAGTGGCCACCTGAGTATAAGCAGAAGAGGTGATAAATTGCTCTGGAGCAGCTAGATTAGCAGAAGCCAGACATGAGGCTATAAAGATAGAAAAGAGATAGACAAACAGCAGGTCAACAGACAAGAAAGTCCGTTCCAATTTTTGGCATACGAGCTCATGCCATTAGTAAAATCCCTGGGAATGAGCCAGAATTCAAGCCAGCCCAAGGACTGCAGCTGTAGACTGTAAGTCATTAATTTCAGTGAGCTTTCAAAATGTGCCTTGTGAAGAAAAATAATTTACTTTCATCTAATATCAATTTACAGCAATATTTCGTAGCAATTCTGGTGCTGTTCAATTATGCCTAGAAACATTAGTAGGTGCTTCTCAAGCTTTCCAAGAGTGCTTGAGATGTGTTGATTTGCTGCATACTAGATCTTTGAAAAAGCCCACCTTTCACTCTGCAACTCTTATGTGGGCAGCTAGGGAAGAGTAAGAACATGAGCACTATATTTTAAACTCTGTACATCCATGCAATTTCAGCTCAGAAAATTTCCTGATACTGGTGTAGTTTGTCAGTGCAGTAACCCCAGTGAATCTTACTTCCAAATATTTGCCTAATCAATTATTCTCCACACCCTTCTAAACAATTATTTTACCAGTGCCTTCCCTCTTACATCACGATTGCCTTGATCCTTTTGTCAAGAGCCCTTATCTACCAGATACAGACTACCCTTATCCATATGCATTTATTCAAAGAACTCCAAAAGTTTTACAAGGTAAAATTTCCCCTGGGCTCAACAGTGCTGACTCTTTACAAGAGCACATACATCCAGGTGTTCAATAACATTATCTTATAATATAGGCTCTACCAATTCAGATCTAGTTGAATTATTTTTAATCTGAACTATTTTTAAACACTGATCTCATTTTTAACACCTTCCAGTCTTCAAGTACCAAAGTAGTTTTAAGTGAGGAAGGACACACTACTATTCTTCAGCACTCATGGGCGAGTCCAGTCCTGCCAATATAGTCACATCCATCCTGTATTCATACTATAAATTCTCTAATAATTACCTCAGTTTCAGCCTGCTGAGTCTCCCCATGGGCACAGGGAATGTCCTCAGTTTCTTCCACAGTTAACACAGATGTAAATAATCCAGACAGCCTCCCTGTGCCTTCTCTGAGCTCTTCTTTTATACCTGGTTATCAGTCAACCATATGCATATGGCGGGGGGGATGGTGGAGTGGGTGTTTTTTGCTTTTTTTTGGCTTGTGCTGATGCTGGAAGGAGGACATAGCATTAGGTTTTCGTTCTTCTAGTTCGTTCTTTTTTAGAAACTTTTCTGTCTGACACATAGATAAAATATTTAATCAGCCAGAGCTTATAATAAATTCCATTTCCTTTGGAAAAAACTCCAGCTTTTAGTAGGATGTTTCTCTGTTTCCATTAGTCTCCCTTTTCCTTGCTCTTTAGTGATGCCAACCTCATTTTACCTTTACTTAAGGCTTGACAGATGCTCCTAGCGCTGTCCCTCCAGTATGGTAACCTTAGGGGAGGCCACTATTTTGAGTAGATCATTTAGATATATTTTTCAAGTTGTATGGTGCCTAATGCTGAGAATGCCACTTAAACTTATTTTCAGCACGATTACACTTCCAAGATTTCTCCTCAACTGTTTTACAACCTGTACACAATTTAAATTGCTATAGCTAAAACACTCTTGACCAAAAAAAAAAAAAATTGAAGTAAGGATACCTGATACATGCTAGAGCTTTTGCTAATCTCTTCAACTGTTTTGATACCTGTGGAAGTGGTAGAGTTCCCTTTTTCCTCTCATCAACTTGAAAGGAGATACAGTGTAAAAGAAGTAAAAAACAACCTTTTTTTTTTTTTTCTTTTAAGGCAGCAGGAAATAAATGATATTTGCTAGGACTAAAGGAATACTTTTGAAAGGCCATGTATGTCACTGAGTACGGCCCTTTATACGCTGGGTAAGGAAAGTGGAGCAAAACATTCAACTCACTACTTTCTAGTTTCCAAATGCCAGAGAAGGGTCAGTAGCATGGATACTATATTAGATAGCAGCAGCCTTGTAACTGTAGCTGGTGTTCTTCGGGTGTCTTGTATCTAGAGGTGCTCTTGTTTTATGTAATATACCGCAACTCAGATGTGGTCGCACCTTCTCACATTCTGAAATACCAGGCAAGAAAACCTTTCTTTTGCTCCCTCAGGGAAGAATCAATAACAAGTTGCCAGAACAAGATGGAGCTTGACTCCAGAAAACACTATTGGCAGGATATTCATCTGGGCAATGCAATCTCTGATTTCAGCAATGACCAAAGAAGAGTCTTTCAATCCCTCCTGTTAAAGCTAATTTTACTGGACATACAATTCTCATTAAATCAGAGAGGAACACAAGAAGTGAGTGACCATCTAAACTGGTGGTGGAGTCACCCAGCCTTCTGGCCTTCGTGTTTAGTCACACAAACTGGAACAGTATCAGCAGGTGACACTGATGGCACCAGCCCAGCACGCTCCTTTGCTGATGGTTAGGACTGCCTCCTACTAGGTGAGAAACAGAGGTTTAAAACTCTTCAAACGCAAAAGGGAACTGAACTTGGACCTACCACAACTCCGGTGACTGAGGGGACTGCTTGTCTCTCACATGAAAAATATTGCATCTGCCTTGGGCAGTTTCCTGATCCAAGCTCTATGTTGTTCAGCTGAAACTACTCAGCTTGATTTTGCAAATTGTCTGTGGACAACTTAAACTATATTATCTAGAAGTTTTGGTCAGAAAAAAAATACATCCAGCCCTAGCTTCATTTATTTTTATTTTACTCAGGTTTTTACAGCAATTGCCTTCATGCATGTACCAAAACTACTGCAACAGCAGTTAGATTGAAGTGATCCACTGATACCACATGGGTGGCGGAGAAGATTCTAAGCATCTCCCCAACAAATGCTGTGTGTGAAACTACGGTCAAACTATAAACTCCTGGGTTTGTACTCCTTTAAGCTACCTTTTGTCTCCAAAACCCAAAGAACATCAGCATTTACAGATGTTCACATTCAAACGATTAAGGAAAGCAAGTTGCCATCTCCTACAGAATCACAAAGATTTCTTTCAGATTCAGCCAGCACGAAAAAAAATAAGCTCCTTTTCTTTAGTGCTCAGAGTAATTAATACTGAATTACGGTAGAAATTCCATCAAAGGACTTATGACAATCACATTAATACTAAATAAATTCCATATGCTTTATGCAATTACAAAACCCACCAAATATGTGACAACAGATTAAGTCATTATTCTAAAGTATTACTGAATAATCAAACAGGAACAAAAGCTGCCATTAGTGGCTTGTCTCCCTGAAGCAGCAGTAGCACTTTACTTGAAAAAACTTCAGATTTGGACCTCACAACCAGGCCAAAGGGTATTTTGGAGTGAGGAGGAAGGTACGGTCTGGGGTCCACAGCACAGCTCAGAGACGGGAAAACGGATTACCTTAAAGGCATCCATTGGATAAGGCCAGGTTATGTTTCAGAGAAGGCCAAATTGTGGGTTTGAAAGTAGCTGTAAATGTCAAGGCTGTCAGCAGCTCAGAAGAATCTGAGGTTAGCCATGAATCACACAGGACAAACAACAGCCAGGGCCATAAACTCGCCCTCGAGGAAGTGGTTACAGTCCCAGAAGGTTTCCAAATGCTGGGAGGATCATTCAGTGATCGGTTGCTTTCACTGCTAGACCTCTACGTCCCTAGCAGTTCAGTACATGTATTCCTAAAGCAGCTAATCAAACAGTAACAGTGGTGGCATTTAGCCTTTTGTGTTACAGACAGGGGCTGGAATAGTTTGTACGGTGATGTGCAACGCTCGGGAACTATTGCTGAGGTTTTTATCCAGAGGCTCTATCCAGCTAATGATTTGGAAAACAAATACACTTTTTACACAAGCAACATATTTTTATCTGAATTTTCCTCAAGGCCAAAATTTCCCTTCCCTAGTCTGCTAGTCTAATAAGCCACAGTGCACAGTGCTGCTTTGCTAGCTAGAGTCAAGAACCCCACATATTCCAGCAAATCTAGCACTTTGCTTCTAATACCAAGTCCTCTTCAGACTTGTCTTGCTTGTTATAAAAATTAGACCATTTCTTCTACCTCCCCACGCATCTGCATTTTTTAATGTTAAAAAGAACCTGAGGAATGTCACATTTTAAAATAATCCTGTGTTTTGCATACGCCTTGAAACGGAGTAGAAACATGATCATTAAGGTCCTGTCTTGATGCTTTTAAATTGACACAATTCCACCGATATCAACGGGTTTACATTAACTTTCATCAAATTAGGATATAGGTCAGTCTTTATGACATGCCAGATATTTAAAGCTTCAGAACCCACCAGTACACTGCATTATTCAAGCACCATACTGTGAACATATAACTAAAGACAATGATATTATCTGGATGCACAAGGCTATGGAGACGATTCATGCAGCATAATCATTTGCATTCCTGAACCTTGGATGTTTAATGTACCAGGAGAAATGAGGGATGGCAGCAACTGTGCTGGAGCATGAAGTGAGAAAACAACTAAGCACACTGCACCAATGCTCCGGCAGAAAAGTCCCGTGTGTTCAGCTCCAGCGGCCGTACCCAGTTCCACTTCTAGCTTAATGGACCTAGGAGCGTGGAGTCAAAATCATAAACAATTTACACAAGGGCATACTAGTGAGCCTAATTAATTTCTTTTCAGAAAGCCACTCAGCAAAACTAGTTCACCTGATACATGCCAACTAGTTCTCTGGTTTATTTTTCTCAATGCCATTCTCTGCAGTCCCAAGTGCTGGAGTACTGGGTAGGCACAGGGCAGATGCATGACCTAGTTCAGCTACAGTATTCCAACCACCAGGTCTCTTGGGATAGCCCAGCAGCAGTATCTTTCTCAGCACAATCTAACTTCAATTGTTCGTGAACAACTCATTTGCATGTAGTAACACGTCCACATTTCCCCAACGGACAGGAGAACAAAGGCGCAGGTACAAAGGACCAGAGGGATTACCTGAGTTTACAGTAACTGGGTCAGGGACGTGCTGCAGATATTCTGGCAGAGCTGAGATGCCAGAAGGGAACCCAAGAAGGAATGGACAACAGGCAGAGCAAAGAGGTTCTTGGAAATGCTGCAGTGTCAGCACTGGAAGAGATGCTGATTTCAGAAGGCTCTTTAGGAGCTTCTGGTGGCCCTGAAATGCTTCTGAACGTCCTGTAACTAACATAAAACGTGTAATAAAAAATCAAATGCTACAACTGTCAGATGTTAGAAAGAAAAAAGCAGAGGAAACCAGGGACATGAGCGGTTTCCTCTTGAGTCTAAACTATGACGATATTTGCTATTTTAAAAAAAGCTCACAAATGATCTTAAAAAGCTATCTGTGGTTTGTACTGCAAAATCTATGAGCAGACCCACAGTTCGCACTAGTGACCTAGAAAAAAACCTGTTTGCTCAGCCCAGACACAGAGGTCAGTTTTCTGCCAACACTTTTTTTAAACTATTTCTCCTTTCCAGTTCAAGATGCCCAAGCTCCAGCTCTCAAACCCCAGCCAACACAGTTCCAAACTTGGTAGTCTCAGTTTGTGAGACTGGATGGTTCAGACCTGCACAAATTGAGACATACAAAGTACAGGCAACTGAATGCAGCCATACCTTCTTCACTGTCTAAGCCTTGTTTTAAAAATTCTCCTGCCTGAGAGAACAGCAAGAACTTGTGCAAGTATCTGTTTTCAAGATGACAGTTTTGTACAGCCATACCTTATAACTGCTGGTGACACAGTGCTGTAGTGCTGAGAAATTTATTGTCCCTGTTAAATTAAAAAGGACCTTAAAGCCAGCAGAAGTGCTGGATTACTGATGGTGCACATAGTTTAATGATGTCAGCTCACCCTTTGGCTCTGGTCCAGGTGCTCCAGCTAGTTCTCTCCAAGACAAATACACTACAGGGATTCAGTCAATGTCCTCGTAAGCCAGTCTGTGCTGCTCAGCATTGGAACCACAGACTGGTCCCTAGCCTTTTCTATTTACTGGGTGTCGCTTCATCTCCACTGTACATCAGGCAAGGGAATTACCCTAGCATAGTGCAAGAGAGGTGAGGAACAAGCCACATTTTCCCCCTGTCAAAAGCAGTCTCCGGACTACAGCTGGGAGCCTCGGGCAGCACAGGGAGGCAGCCAGCAAACCTGTCTTAAGGCTGTGCAGCTTTGCTAGGCAGGAACAACCAATGTGGGTCTTAGCGATGTCCACACAAATCAGTTTGGGATCTCACAAGGGAATGAGAAGCAAAGCCCTGGACAATTTGCTGCTGCGACTCCCCTGTGCTGGTAAAAGGTTTGTGATCACACACGGGTACAGCTCACACACAGGCTGACCGAGCTGAGCCCACCAAGGGCAGTGCTCTGCTTTCCTGCCAGGCTCACATCTGAAACTGCAGAAAAACAATCAATCAATCAATCAGACAAAACCAACCAAAAAAAAAAAACCAAAAAACCAAAAACACCAAACCGCAGGCCACTGAAGGCTGGGGAAGGGGCAGAGCACTGGTCCTAGGAAGGATCATGGGAAGGACAGTAAGTTACTTCCTTTGAAGGATCACAGTAATGTGTTCCCCACTCCTGCAGGAGGGGACAGTGTTGTGCAATATAATACCCTTTACAGCACAATCTGTGCATCGTCAACAGTTTTTTTACTTTATTTTTACATATATGCTGAGTATGGTGGTATATGCTGTCATATGCTTTCAACTTCTATATGCTTACAGTCTCCCACTTAAAATATCCTGCTTGTCATCTTCCCAAATTTCATTTCATTTGGAGAAGTTCTTGCAAGATTCAAGTAACCACCTTCTAAGTTGAAAAAAACCCTCAACTTTCTTCCATGACGACATTTTGAAATTTCACATCATGATGTATTTTCTGATATAAATGTGGTAGTTTAGCAGTCCACACCCTCTGTACAGAAAACTAATTTTAAAAGATCTATGTCATGTTTGAAAAACAATGACGATAAAGAATAAAATTCTAGGATCACAATATTCAAACTCACAATTCAAAAAGTTCTGTTACCAGTTTTACACTGTTAAATATACAAACGTATTTTAAATAAAGCTCCCAAATAACTTTTAAAAAATAATTCATATTAGATAGCTCCCTATTTACATTTCTCTAACATTAGCCTTAAGCATTCACAGTTAAATCATAACTTACCAAGAAATTCAGTACATAAGAATAGCCTATTACAAACTTAATGGAAGAAGCTACTTTCTCATTTTCCTTCCACAAATACTCACATTTCAGCAGCATAAAACTTTTAAGCATCTGCACTGCTATTTGTATGCTTTATGGAAGAGTTGTTCATGAAGTACATATTAGCTAAGAAATCAATTAAAGCTGAAGAGAGAATTTTGCTAAGGGTTTTTCAGCTAGTATACCACAAAAATTCTCCCCGTGACCCACAGGCCGGGAATTGGCTGCAGAGGTAAATAAAAACTGTTCAGTCTATTTTTCCACCTCTCTCTATTCTCAGAGTCACTTGAAATGCTAATATTTTTTAATTGCTACTAAAATAAAACACGTAAGCTCAAATTCTACTTCTAATTCATTCTGGAGCAATTTTTCCTCCATGAGAACCACATTGTTCTCTGCACTGTTAAACTGCACTATACATACTGACAGCTTGATTTTCTCCATCCTGCTTTGTCTTTCAGAAGTACCATTTGGTTCTCAGCGCAATGACAGATTTTGGCAAGTTTCCGTTTCCTCTTCCAACAAACCAGCTATTACGGAAAAACAATGAAACCAAGATGAAAAATTCCAGCAGATCACCGCTAACCTACCAAAGTGTTCCATGTATCTTGAAAATCACTGCGCTTTCACTATTTACTCTTTCAAATCAGAAATTAAAAAATAATCACTGCTAGAGAATAAACAATGAGAGGAGGCAGGGAGCAGAAAGAAGATATCAGGGTGGCACATCTATCATTTAACTAATTCTGTAGAAGTTCTTGCCTGTAACACATTCCAGACCAGATGGCAGAAAACGGCCATGAAAAACTGATTAAAATAAACTTCCTCAAAAACAGAGTGACTGAGCTTAGTACAAAAGCAGTTTGTGCCATTTGCTATGTAACCCAAATTCAGAACTAATTTAAATCATTCGGCTTTCCCCCAAAAGCTACATATGATAAAGAAACTCAATCTTTAAGTTTGAATGTGTCTAACTTACCTGAGGAGATTCATGTGGGATGGAATACTATGCCTTCCCTTTTACAGACAGGCGCATTTGCTGTTATAAAATGCAAAGATGAAAATCCACAGCGGATTTATTGACTTAGAAGTTTTACTCAAAAAGCATGTAAAGAAATTATTATTTGTTATTTTTAGAAGTATAACTACTCTCTTTAGGGAGAAAGAAGTAACTTTATACTGTGTTTTCTCCGCTAGTTTTGAGAAGCCAAGAAAGACAGGGAGTAAGCTGACTTTTCTTATGTCTTACACATCATCAGCTCAGTTTCTTAGTAAGGATTGTGCTCACCTCCCCATTTGGCTGTTTCTGGGCAATGGATCTGAGCTCAACTGAAATGTATTATACTTCTTGCAGAGTACCAGAAGAGGATAAAAACAAGACTGCCAACATTTTTAAATCACTCTCCATATGCTGGAGATGGCGAGATGCTTTCCTCAAAGGATTTTTCAGTTTCACACTGTGCTGAAGCAGTGAAAGAATCTAATGGGTGATGACAGGAGACACAATCTGAAAGACAGGATTAAGGACCTATGAATGCCACCTGCACTTGGTACTAAATCTGGATGGGTTCATCAAGGCAGGGGAAAACTGAGGATCCTGGAGGCTAGCTTGAGTGGCAAATACAAAGGAAACTATTCATCATGCACTTTGTGTTTAGAGGTACAAAACCGGATTTTCATTCTTGGTAGAAAACATTGATTTCCAGCACATACTTCGCCTAACATTCTTTCCCCTTGTGTTAGTGTTTCTGCCAGGACCTTTGGTTATCTTAGTCAGCATAAAATATTATTTCCTCTTTCTATTTCAATCTACTGTTTTCAGCTGCTAACTCTTTTTTCCTGGTGTCGTTGGAACAATTGCACAAATCTTTCCACCCTGCCTATGCTCCTCTTTCCCTTAACATACATCCACCTGGTTCTTATATACTCCTTCACTAAGTGCTTTAACAACCAATTTTATAAAAGCTTTTCCTTCTTCGATGTTTATATAAAGAACAGATACTACAGAGTTTTATTTCTTTCCAAAATTGCCTTTTAGTTCCAAGACAAATCGGGGAAAAAAATAGGAAATGTAAGGGTAAGTGGAAGGAGACCGTCTGCTTTTTTAAGGCTGTCTGGTCAAGGATCTCTTCAATATAGAACTAAACAAATAAACAACAACAACAACAAAAGACTAAAAAAAAAAGAAAGGGGGGGGAGGATCATAAGAAACGGAGAAATCCATAAACAAGAACAAACAGGGACACAAACATGACTGACAAATGATAAGGGAGGCAGCGAGGAGAAACAAACCCAGCCAGTCACATTACCCATTGAGGGTATGAGGGAGTGTATTAGGTTTGTGTGGCGAGGTTTTGGTAGTGGGGGGCTGCAGGGGTGCTTTCTGTGAGAAGCTGCCAGAAGGTTCCCCTATGCCCAATGGAGACAGTACCAGCCAGCCTGGGAGGGAGGAGGGGGACAGGTACAACAACAGAAGCAGATGCAAGGACAGATGAAAGCATGTGCAGGGGAAGGGGAGCAGGGAAGAACAAAGTGGGGGCAGATAGAAAAGGGTATAAAAGTGGCCGGCCAGGTGTAAAAGGAGGCTGGTCATTACACTTGTCTGGCTGAGCCCTGGGCGTTACCACCACCCTCTGTCCTACCTGCTTATTAAATCTTTTCCTAGCTTTCTCTGTGCGTAATCTCACTGTCTATCTCGTATGTGTGCCTGCTGCGAGGAACAGGTGCCAGCTTTTGGGGGGGACCGGCGTGTTTGCACTGGGGGCCAGCTGCTGGAGTCAGACCAGGGCTGTAGCACCCCCGGGTCCGCGGTGAAAGTGAGGGGAGATCTCTGCATCCAGCCACTGGGGCAGCAGCAGTGTATGTCCCAAAAACCAGCTACTGGGGGGACTGGGATGAGTGAGGCACCAGTGGCTGGAGTGGGACCAAGGGTTACAGCCCAGGTGCCTGGTCCTGGCTGTTAGGAGGCCCAAGTGCCTGCATCTTCCCCAGACGTGGGTGGGAACAAGCCGGATGAGCTGGCAGGAGGAGCCCGTCGTTGAACTTGTGACTGGGAAAGCAGCAGCCTGAGCAGAGACCCTGAGAGCCCTGGCACCTGGAGCACAGGGCTGGGCTCCAGCAGCTGGGCAGGAGGATCCTGGCCAGGGCTGCTGGAGGACATGGGGCACTCCTAATGCCCCTTAACAGGAAAAATATTTTTCTTGCCTTGGAAAGAAAAGAATAAAATATCGCATATTATGCTTTTGTTTTTTTTACTCAAACCAATAGAAAGTGTTCTGTTTGGATTTGTTACCCTGCACGCCATGCTTATCTATAGATGCAGCTTCAATATATGGCCAGAGAGGGATCTTATCACCTTCTGCAATACAAAATCATTTCCTGACTGCCTTCCTTTTTTGTGTTTCTACTTGGACGTTTTCTTTTTTTATGTTTGCTTCTGGACTTTCCTTTATCCTTGTTACAGACCATTTAGAAAATGTCAAAATTAATTAATTTTTTAATTGAATAAACTACTGCTGTCTTGAGAAGAATTTGTAAACCATTTTTGTGCCTTCCAAAATGTAGTAAATTATATTTTTCAATGAATACATTATTCTTCTGGAAAAGGTATCCCAGAGCTATCCAGAAGTTGCAGCCCTACCACCAAGGCAATGGGGATCTGTTTGCAATAAAAGAAATAAGTTATGGATCCCAAACCTACTTCCTATACTGTGAAGGGTGATAATAATCCAGGTTCTGGAAATCATTGCAAGACAGCTACATTCAAAAATAGCTTCATGATATATTAATGCTTTATAACCAAAAGCATCAGAAAGACATAGATTCCCTGATGAATGACCAACACAGCTTCAGAACTCAGATCAAAAGTCAAACCTTCATATTTTGTCCTTCCCTACCCACCCTCTCCAAATCACAAACATTATATTAAAAGAAAACACAAAGAAAAAAAATGTGGCTTAAACTCTGAGGACACTGGGCAAGGACAGCCCCAGAAGAGCACTGGACTAAGAAAATCAGAACAAGAAGGAGCCAAGTTTGGTCAGTGATTAGGACACAGTCCAATTCTGTGCACAGACATACCAGCAGGAAAGCGTGCTCTGAAACAAAACACTGGTGCCCTAAAAATAACAGATGCTGTGATAGCCATGGACAAGCCCTTCAACATGCACATGGTGGCTGCTGATGAAGAAGGGTAATGAGGAGGAAAGCCAGCAAGACATGCTCAGATACTGGAGAGGTAACAGGCTTCCTTGCAGGCTCTTGCAATTCTCTACGAACCAGAGACAGAAACTCTGTGCAAACTTAAAACACCTTTAAAAGTGGATTTTGCTGGACTAAGGCTGTTGCCGGTGCAAATTATATGCACATTTGTGATGAACAGGGTATAAGCAGGGAATGTTGGTGAGCAAGCAGTCCTTGTAACCCTTGGACTGCGGATCCCAGATGCAAGCTCACCCATGCTGGCTTTATGGTGGGGAGCAGTCCTCCTTAGAAAGTGGTATCTTCAGTGTAACTGAGCGGAAAAGCACTGCATGAAACGCACACCTTATCAACTCAATGGGAGACAGAGAAAGGTATAATGAGACCATGGGAAAAAGGCCAGAAGAAGACATTAAAATGCATTTAGAAACCAACAGCTTGGAGATGCTGAAGCACACAAAACACCCTGTCATGCTCTAGAAACAGATGCCATTGAAAAAAACAGACAACAACTTCTTTCAAAGGAAAGCATGTGATTCCACTCCCAGAGATCCCAAAGAGAAATTCCTGTTGCCTTCAGCATACAGGAACGTACCACATAAAACAAATGTGGTAAGAATTGTCTGGAAAGTGAAGTCGTCATCACTTGATGAAAGCGGACTTATTATCCAGCTGCAGCATTGTCACACCAAGCAATTCACTGGGATTATGCTATCTAAACCTAACGAAGATTAATTCAATATCACTCTGATATGTATCCCAGGTGAATGTACTTTTGAGATGATATATATCAGCTTAGCTTGAGAGATTGCATTTATCCTCGTAAATTTAGGGCATGATGGATAGGTATATTATGCACCAGCAGTGCAGCCTGAACATGTTATGACAAGTTATCTGCTTGCCAGCAAAGAATAATGCCTTGTCTAATACCACGATCTTACACTGAACGCATTGGTTAGACAACAGAATTATTGAAAACAACGAAAGTCTGCCAGTGCAAACACCGACCACATCCAAATCCCTGTGCTGTGCCTGAAGTGCTGAGGCTGCACCTCCTGTTGAAAGATGTTGTGCATTTGACGTAGTTACACCGCCCCGATTCGGGACCAGGGACAAGTGCTGCAGGAAAGGGACAATGGACCCAATGCTCGCTGCCAGAGCAAGGCTGCTGATGCCATGTCTGACTTCAGTGGAGTCGCTCCAGGATTTTTCTCAATTAGGGCATAATTAGTCCAACAGCAGCATTTTGAAACATTGTATGCTTGTGAGGGCAAGGAGTAAAGGAAGAAAAGAGGAATCTCTGGGACCTTATCCAAGCCTTTTGGAGTCAACAATGGTCCATCACCCTCACTAGGCCCTGTGCAAGAAATCCGCCACAACCCCTGAGGGATGGCCACTTAAAAGACCTCCTTTGCCTTCAACTACTGAAACACATAAATAAATATTGAAAGGCCATGTGTGGAGATGCCTACCAGGCAGAAAACGACAGGAATGATGAAAACAAACAATTTCACTACTAGCGCAGTGAAAACGCTGCAGCTGCAATCATGAATAAAAACAAAGCCCCATCAGCACAGCCTGAAAGCCTGCTTGTACAGCACAAGCCCAGGTGGTCAAAGATCAGGTATAATAGCATCATACCGGTTTTTAACTCCCCAAGGCAATGTCTTGCCCAGCAGACGGCCCATCCTCTTGCTTTTTCATTGTTAACACATCGCTTGATCTATTTAACATACTGTCCTCACTCTGCAAAAAAAATTACACTGTGCGAAATTATCTCTACCTTAGAGCACTTTGAGTGTGTTATGAAATGAGGTAGCTGCACAGAGTAACACCAGCTAGCAGATGCAGACTTAAATTTAAATGGCTAATCATGCCTTTGTTGGAAAGCTGGGGTTGTAATATAATGAAACAAACAAAAGGCAGAGACAAAAAAGCTGCAAAGGTTACACAGACCGCCTAGGAACAGGCTGAGGTCAGAGTCAGAGAAAAGATGTTTTGAGAGATCAGCATAAAATCAGAGTGAGCAAATTTCTAACAAAACATCAGGAAGTAATTGTGTGGAAATAAATTTTTAAAACTAGTAATGTGGAAACCACAAGGGTGTCACAGGTCGAGTTCAGTTTGTGAGAGGGTGAGAAAGACAAAGGTGACCTAAAATGATACAGATTTATATGTAAGTATAAACACCTTTCAAAAATCTCTCCATTGCCTTAGCTGGGCTATGGCTTGTGCCCAAAGGCTCCAAACATGGCAGGATTTCTCTGAATCTTTTTGTACTTTGCTAAAACTTGCTAGCAAAATCTTTTCTCTCTCTTCTAGTGCTGATGAACTTTAATCTAGACCCTGGAGGCAACCACTGCCCCTATGAACTACACACTGGCCCAACACTAGAACAGTTAGCAACATCATCCAGTTGCCTCCTATTTTATTAAGCAGACTCAGATGGCCAGCCAGCTGACAGGTTAATTAAGAAAAGGATATGCTGGTGCCTATAATTCTATAAGCATTGTTCATGATGAACTATGACATTGCGACCCCCATTTTTTCCAGTTTTATCACTACTATCACGCTCAATGAGCAGTATCTGAAATGGTTAGTATAGTATGTCCCCAACACAGGTTTTGCAATGAAAAGGTTACAGTTTAGGAAGGAAAACAAAGCAGACTTATAGACACCAAATAATAGAAAAGAAACATATCTCATACAGCTATAACAAGCCTCACAGAATATGAGGCACCTCAGGTATTTTTACACTCTTTTACTGATCCAGCAAAAACAAAAGCCGAAGCAGTGCTTACAAAAAGGAATTAAACCCTCCAAAATACTGCAACTAGAGAGATGTGAAAAAAAAAAAAAATTTTTAGGAGATTTTGCGAAGAGCTCTTCATATCAGATTTTCTCCAACAGCTCAAGAGTGTATCACGGCAGTTCTACCCTAGCTGGGGATCTGATGGTTGTCCATGCCTCTGTTTGCATATGTGCCATGATAGTGGGGTTTAATGATTACAAATGGGGACCTGGCCCAGCTTGTGTTGTTACACATTCTCTCCTCCCATTAATCTCTTTGAATTGTTGCGGGTACGGCAGGGAAGAGAAAAAGATGGATGCGGAGGAAGGAAATACACAGCACGTTGCAGGTAGTGTTCGGCTCCTCAGAGGAGGGGCCCATACAGCCACAAGGAAGAGAAGCCAACAGAGATGCACACAGGGAATAAACCCTCTGAAGGCAGGGCAGTGTATTTTAAACACTGCACAATATGTGGAAAAGGAAGAGGGTAACCAGGCAAATTACTCCAGGAAGCTACTTGAAAACAGGAGGTAAGGAGTGATTGACAGGTCATCACCAAAGACAAGGACAAGGCAAGTGGGATGGCAAACCAAAGGAGAAGCAGACGCGCTCATTGCATTGTTTTTAAACACTGATTTAAAGGGCAGAAACAAGGAAGAAGAAAGAAAAATTGGACAGCTTCCAGCTGCTCCTGATGTGAAATGAATGAGACGAACTCACAATTTTTAATTCATTCTGTCACTCAAGGAGAGCTCTTGTTCAGTGGAACCAGGTGACTCCTGCTAACAGCGGAGTTTAGCAAGGTGTAAAAATGGCCGTGGGAGCTGCTCCTGAGGATCCTGGCGGTCCCTTTGCCATGCCCGTGAGAGGAGCCACAGCTGCAAGAGCAGAGGTTGGTTTCCCTGACCTGCCTCTACCACACCAGAGGGAAACCAGGCAAACCGAAAACCAGAGAGGGAGAGAATTTGCCTCCTGGTCAGTACTGCAGATCATTTCTGAACATGGTTTTAACTGCACAGTAACAATTAATTACCCCTTTGATCTAGCTCTGTTTCTCTGTATCACAAAACTTCTCAATACCTTATGATTGACTGTGGGGGCTTTTCTTCATCAAAGGCCAGGCAGGCCAAGGACATCCTCTATCATTAGGCTGATGAAGAGACATCTTTTGTTAGAGGTTTCAGATTTTGATGAGCAAATGGCAGTGAATCTGCTGGGGCTGCTCTCATTTCCCATTTCAAACCTGCGAGTTAACCAGCGGGCTCATACTACATAGTGCTCAAACTCACACCTGCAACCATTTTCAAACAAGTGATAGGCTTGTGGAGGTTTAAAACTCTGGAATAATCATTTTTGACCGCTGCAGAGGAGAGCTCTGGGGAAGAAAAAGGCATCTTAACCATTACTTCAGATGCCTAATTCTCTAGGACTTGGATTTTAAAATACACAAATAAATGCTATGATTTTATTTCTTACATTTCATTCAGTTGGAAATGAGAGTTGCAATCATGACAGCAAAAGCATTTATTTTGCTTATGGGAACACTGGCAAAGTAATAATTAAACTGAGACAGTTCAGTAACATGCTTCCTACCCTGCAAGCCTCTCCAGAAGACCCTCATCAATTGACTTAAAGTACAAAGTAAAATCTCATAATGTTTCCTGATAAAATATTTCACGGCAAATACCTGCATAGCACAGTATTTCTTGCTACCTCCCACCCTCTTTCTCTCCTGTATCTGCCTTTCCTCCTTGCTTCCCAACAGCATCTTTTGAACTCTCAGATGTCACCACAAGCCCATTTCCCAGCACTTCCTCTTCCTATCCCCATTCTTCATTTATCTTTCGACATCTTCCACAGTACAGTAACACACAGGTGGCTCTTTCCACAAAACTAATACACAGCAACATACAGAGTGTTTGCATAAACGGATCGCCTTGAAACAAGGCTCCAAGAACAATAAGAACAACTGCCTTATTAGCTGTGGACCCAAGGGTAATTTGCTTTTGCTTCCCAGGAAGCAACATCCAACAGGAACAAAACTCTAATGCAATTGGGCCAAAGATCAGTGAGGAAATAAGCTTTAATCATCTTTGGGATCTCAAAGAACAGCTTTCACTCTCAGATTTCTTGAGAACACACTTATAGAACTTCTTTAATTTGTACTGAGATGAAGAAAAAGTGAGAGCAGAACAAAATGTAAAGGCCAAGTAGTTTTACCTATTTCACCTTCACTGTGGAACCATTACTCAATGTATTTCCTGGGGGTAGATCTACTGCCAGAAGCCAGGCAGACACACAGTGCTTTTCTTTGTGAGTCTGCTAAACGTGCCTGGACGCTCGTAACCAGACACATTACGCTGGCCTAGGGCTGGGGGAATAAAGGGCTGTTTGTGACAGAGAAGGAAATAACCAAGGACCTCTACTTTTCTTTCAGTCCTTAGGCACTCTGAACCATGTTTGCCTGAGATTATCAGTGCAACAACATCAACAAAAAAGTTTTCATTTTTGTGAAGAGAACTGTTTTGGTCATCTGGAGAGAAAACCCTTGGGATTGAAACAGCTGTTTCCTACCCATTTTTATCTAGCGCGGCTGCTGTGTAATTCAGGGATCAACTTCCCACTTTTGCTGATTTGAAAAAGCTTTACTGTAAGCTCTCCCTCTCATTCTACAACAGGCAACTCTCAGCATCTAAGCTTTTGCAGTGCTGAGGCAAACAGGCTGATGCCACTTACTGAAAAATAGAGACGCTCTTTGTGGAACATTCAAAATTGCAGACTATAATGTTCCCTCCAGGTATCACAGCATGGCTTACTTACTCCAACTGTTTCTCTGTCATACACTGAACAAATATAAATTCCCAGTATCTCTGGGGTTTGTTGTATTTGTTTTGTTTTGTTTTTGCTAAGCAGTGTATACCCATCATGAATCACTTCTTTCTCACTTGTGAATGCACTTCAGGGTGATTTTTTAAAAATTATGTTATTTGAGTTACAACATTAAGAGACACCGATGCCGGCAGATGTAAATGACTGTCAGCCACACACTCCTAGGTTTGATGCCTTACAGCAAGGACAAAAAAAAAAAAAAAGCCTATTTAAAAAGGGTTACAATACCCCATCAAAAGCTAAACAGATAAAGTTGGCTGGATTATCAGACTTGCTTTAGGCTTTAACTCGCATTCATTGTGATGATTTAAAATGTAATGACCTGTTCTCCCAGTTGTTCCTGCCTCCTGCTAGGGGTTACTACCTCCAAGGGAAGTGAATAAAATGAAACTTGTGAGGGCTGCTTCAACGCAAAGCTCTGCAAATTTGCTAATGCCACACTCAGAGATGCACTGAGTGACAGCCATGGAACATACACCAAATTCCACAAACTCCTCCTCAAATCAGTAGCAAAAAGCTCAGGATGGGGCACAGATAGTGCTTAAATGCACTTCCAGTGTTGGCTGAGTAAATACACACCTAAGGCATAAGGCACTTGTGTCTAAGCCTGTGAATCTATGGAAAGGGGCCAGAAGTTTAAAGCTTACCTGAAGAATAACCTGCCTTTACCTGAGGCAATGATTCACCATCCATCAATTAGTTGATTAACTTCTAATCAGCATTTTTTTGTAACATCAAAAGTTAAAGATGTAATACTTCACACTCATTAGCTTATTTTTAATTCATTAGAATGGTAAGTAAACAGGGAAAAACTGATTTTCTTAGTTCACAGCAGAACTCAATAACCAGCTGGTGGACATTAGGATTTCCTAATCTCCTACAGGGAGGATGTGAGTTCATGTTTCACTTCTGCTAAAACAGGGTCAAGCAGCAGGAACTGCTGCCACATGTGAGCCATCTGTCCAGCTCAGCCGCCAGCTCTGGGGCTTCATACACGTGCTCGGTCTGAGCCTGTGATTGCCAGGTGCCACTTTCAGTTCTTGGTGCTCAGCCAAAAGATTCGTATCTTTTCTCTCACTTTACAATCAGTTAAACTGTTCTCACTACCACTGAAGCTGTGAAACTGCAGAGATGACACCCCTCTGGCCATTTAAATACAAGGAAAGGTAAAGGAGCTTTTTCTCACAATCAAGCTGTTTAAGGTGTCCCCTTGCAAAAGGAAAATCAAGCAGCAGCATTGTGCAAAAATGCAGAGAAACCAGTCATGGAGCTGAGCAGCAAGGTACAGAATAGGTAGTACGTGTACCAGTATCAGAGACTGGCTTCAAAGATGACAAATATATTAGCAGTTAACTTCAGCTGCAGGAGAAATTAATAAACCATAATGGGCAACACTAATTATATTGTCACTAGAGTCACAGGGATGCTTCTCAGTTTTATTGGTCCAATATTGTAACTACTGCATGTACAACACCTAAAAATATTAGCCCAAAATAGGAGGCACTCCTCATTCTGTAAGACTGCAAAGCGATACCTAAAATGATACCTCTGCTTTACTAGAGCCTATTTCCTTAGTCACAGCATTAACCTATTAGAAGAATGTGCACTGTGACTTAAAGCTTTTATCAGTCTGTAGACGCATTACAATAAAATGGGATAACGTAGCATTTTTTATTGTAAATAATATGCCACTGCTGTCACATGTGTTATGGGCTAGCTGATTCCTAGAAAAATTAACATTAGTGTTCTTGTGGCCAAAACCAGACTGTTGTTTTATGGGTAGGCATCAAAATGTCATGTTTCAAAATATTAGACAGCCTTCCCGGCTATATACAGTAAAAATATCTAATTACACTTTCCAAAGAGATCACATGAATTTAAAGGTATAGACACCATAAAATATATAGGAATTGAGAGTGTGTGGCAGATGCACCCTCCCTCTGCCCCAAGAGCAACAGAAACTTCCAGACTCACGGACCACTATGGTCATACATGCACCCCTTGGTCGACAGACAGGGACTTCGACCCATGAGACACCTCGGTTGAGAGAAGTTTCTGGACCTCTACCATAAATGACCACAGCTCAGATTCAACTGGGGTATTAATGGAGCCCACTGGAGACCCCCATTGAGTTGGTCTTCCTCAGAGCAGTGGGTCTGCAGTTGAAGACTCTCCTCCTTAGACTGACCATCTAAGGAACATTCTTTGGGGACTGAGACACCTTGCTGAACTGGTAAGCAATCTGGGTACTCTTGAGAGTCCTCACTTTGACACAGAGTAGGAAGATGCACATTTTGTGTCATTACCTTGGAGTTTTGAGATCTGATCCTCTGGAGATTTGAGTTGGTTGTGTAGTATTTGAACTCCCAACCAGTATCAGAATCTGTGTTGAATAATATTGTTGGACTGCTGAATAATTTTGGATAAACCCTGTTTGTAGTTGGTTTCTGTTCAACATTTCTGGTTAGAATGAAGTCTGTTTGGAGCTTGTTGCCCACCTAAATTGACTTTTGGGATGCCTCCATGAGAGAGTGACAGGAAACACCAGGACTCTCATTAATATTAATCATGGCTAGAAGGACTTTCTCAGTCATTTTGTAGTTCATCATTGAATAACAACAATGTAAAATTATAATTTTAGTTAATAATCAGTAGCTTCTTTGTCTCAATAACTTTAGGTTTCCTACAAAACAAACCCTGATTTTGCTTTTAATTACATAATTGAAAATTTGGAGTAACTGATTTGTGAGATGAAGCACTACTATGAAAATAAAAGGCTATGAAGAGTTTGAGAGTTTTTCCACTTGCTGACCTTAATTGGTGAGAATTAGGCAAGGTTTCTTTGATGGAGCCTTTTATCTGAAATGCTTAGATGCAAATCATCTCACAGTGAGAGCTGGAAGGGAAAAGTATGAAGCCATTTCAATATATTCTAAACAAAATAGAGTCAGATCTTGCTTTAAATTGTATTTCAGATTTCATTTTTCTCAAATATAAATACTTTTAGTGCTTCAAAACAAAATTAAATACGCCCACCTGGTCCCTCAAACATTTCCTACAACTCAATGGTTTTACTTTCTTTGGACCTTTCAGCTAAAAAAATAACTAGTTATTTGTACAGCTCTAAGATTAGACTGTCAAAAGTAAATATTGGTATTTTATATATATACACGTATGTGTATATATATATACATATATATCTATCTATAACAGAGGGGGAGAGAGATGGGTATGTTTGACCATTTCCTCGAATAGAACGTGCAGCCAGTTTTGGTCTCTTTACAGTAACACTCATTAGCAAACAATTTTTGGTTTGTGCGGTGGTAGCAAACAGATAACAAAAGCCATGTCAAGTCTACTGCATAATGATAACAAATAAAAATTTGTTATATGGAACGACTTTCTAAATCAAAATCTACTGCTAGTTATCAAAGTTATAAGGCAGCTTCTCCTCTCTTTGTGAGATGTGAGAGGATTGGCTTTGGAGGAGGGCTAAGACACATTCTAATCTAAGGAGGGCATTTTAACCACCGCTATCGCCAGCTCAGAGCAATAAGCACCTTCAGAGGGACTCTCTCTCTCTCTCTCTCTCTCTCTCTCTCTCTTCCTCTCTACTCCACGAAACCCTGGACTTTGCGATACCCACAGTTAGGTGAGATGATTTACACTGGGCTTGGATCTGAAGCTCTACAGCTGTCCAAAGTGAAGAACTGCACTTAAAATAGCATGTCACATGGAAATTCAAGGTTATTAAATTTCATCCAGACCAGCGCTTCATTTGTACACATTACTCCAATTCTACTCTCTTTTTTATACTTCTGGCCAAAACCACAAATAATGCTAGAGTGTTGTTTTCTGTACTAAAAATCTACCCAAGGGCTAGGGAAAAACACCATTTGAAAAAATATTCAGCAATTATTGACCTGCGTCTTTAAGAATGATAGGCTTGTTTGATACAAATTTCTGTAATAATTTGTATTTGCTTGTGTTTCATTGCATACATCTGGAGAGCAGATACATAAGTGTAAATAATGCAAATGGTAAAGGAAATTAGGAATCTGCCTCTGATTAATTAAGGGTTAGAGTATGAAATGGTCTTACGCATTGCTAATTTACATAACAAGCCTCAGTTCCGTGCTGCCTTCATTACGCATTACAAGTATAGCAAAAATCACAAGTGCATCACAAATAACCTAGATCTGGTGCTCCAGAAGTGCAGCACACACCTCAATTTTGAGGAAAGCCAAAAGCACCTCTCAGCATTAGCACTCAGTCATCTGCAGTAAAACCTATTGTTTACAGAGCACTCTGCCCTATTCGAACACAAGGGATATCATTAAGTTCTGTTGCAGAAGCACAAAAGCCCAAACATAAGCTTTGGCAGCTGAGAGAAAGAGAGCAATTGCAGAAACTATAGCTGTTCAGATGATGAGAATTAGTGTAGCTCTGCTGGCTTCACTAGAATTATACAGATATAATACACCAGCTGAGGATGTTATCCATTATGTGTAACTCCAGCTGTGCCTGCATTGCTAATCCAGCCAGATCTTTGAGTCAAGACTTATGTGGCATGAAGCAGACTGCTTAATACAATTTAAATACAAATAAGAGACTCATAGATAATTTTTGCTTCAACTCACAATGACTTGGAGCTAAGTGAATATGGCAGAACAGATCAACACAGTTTTTGGGAGGGCTACTAAACCGTGCACCAAATGGTCTATGCACACACAAAAAAGACATTGAAAATTATTTATTTGTTGAAATGAGTTGTGTAATTTGTGGGCAGTTTGTTATGAGCATTGAATACTCCATATTCAAGTTGTTCTCACTCGGCATAAAGTCCAAAGCCACTGCAAGATGGGAGGTAGCCAAAGAGTTCCTACCTTATAAACAGTTTGCTCTTAAAATTCTTTGTTTAATCCCCCTTTTTTCCTACCTATAATAGCTCCATAGCATTCAGGGCAAAATTACAGATTGGGCAAACATTTTAAGAAGAAACATGTTGATCTGTTGTGAGTAAATGAAAAAAGGGAAGAAAAAATCCAGGTCTGAGCAAATTTTGTCAGCGAATTAAAGGATATACATAGAAAAGCAGTTACAACATATGCCTGGCTCAATTAGTGAGCCACTATCCTGAAAGCAGTCGGTTCGTCACATGCTCGGGTGTCCTCTTTCTTCAGGCAGCTGCTGTCAGACCTGCCTGAACAGCTTGCACTTCGTGATTACAGTCCATGCACGCAACTGCTCAGTCACTTTGCATGACCCAAAACTTCTGCCAAACTGCATGAAAGGCAGATGCAAAGAACCCTCAGAGCAATTCACAGGGGAGTCCTTTCCGGGCAGCCGCCAAAGGATGTTCATGACTAGTCCATATGCAATACAGAGAAGCAGAGGGAACACGCACCTTGTTAGGGGCACATGTTGGCTCTGCATCAGTCAGATACATCATCATTGCAAACTCTCCACTGACATAGTTTTGCTTCCAACCACACAGAGCTGGCATTAACATGTTTAGCGGGTTACTTGTTTAGTGAGGAAAAGGAGAAAAAGTAACACAAAAAAAGATGAGAATCTAATCTAGGGTTCAAGATCTTTGTATCTCCCAAATGTCCTCCTGCCACTCTTTTCCTCCACCTTTTCTTCCAATTCTCTTTACAGTGCAGTGCAGAGTCCCTCCATACCTCCCTGATTTCAGCAGCAGCAGCAATTTTCTCTTTGTCAGGCTGAGGAGGCTCTGAAGGAGACACTTGGCTAGTCTGACTGTGTTTGCTGCCTGACCAGCTATTCCCCATCTCTTCCACAGAAAGGGAGACAGACTGGACAGAAGCTTTTCAAAGGCTAGATTCAGCCCCCACACACCCCTCCAGTCAGACAATGTTGTTTTACGTATAAAAACAGACTGAAAAGTAGAATAAAGCATAAAATAGAAAATGGGAACGAGATTACTTAATATCCCAGCTCAACTCACTTAAGAACTATACTCTGCTACAAAGACAAAAGCAGTCTCCTTCCAGTTTTAAGCAAAGCATGTTATTTGAGTTCTAACCAAGGAACTCCACGAATAATTATTCTAAAACTCAAGCCCTTCTATGCCAATGAGTATAGCCAATTTTTCAGATAAGTGATCTGAAGCAAAAATGACCTTTCCTGATATCAGAAAGCTAGCACACAAGAGAAATCTTGCTTTCAAGTTCCTGCAGTGACCGCTACACTGTCCCTTTACTATAAGCAATAAATGTCCTTGAGGAAATGCAAAACAAGCAAAATTCAAACTGAAAACTGTGGGTCAAGGCTGCAGCTGCTGTACATCCATTGTCATAACAGAGCCAGTGGATCCTATGTAGAGCCACCTGAAGACAACAAAACATGATTTTAAGGTTATCATGCATGCATGCCCTTCTCCATGTAAAGATGGAATCAGTCCCTTAAAAGACAGTTCACTCTATAGGACAGAATTATCCCTCACAACTATTAAGCACACAAAAGGGAAAAAAAAAAAAGCATTAATATCACACCCACTTTATTTCAAGCAAGTAAGTAACATTCACCACCACCACTGATTAATTTATAATTGTTTTTTCTTGGGTTTCCTGGACTGCCGCTAATGGTGGTTATTTAAGGCTTCATTTCACAAAGACACATTTTCAGGCAAGGTTGCAAAGGGCAAAATGAGAGGAAGGTTAAATACTATGCCAGAACCGAGCTGACCCAGCAACATCCAGGAATGCTAACGAAAATAAACGGAGGATGTTGAAGGTCTTTCTGTGCTGTGGCTGCTCAGTGATCATGGAAAACTAATAGGGAGAGACAGATCCCTGAACAACTGATGAATATCATCCTCTCTGTAGGAAAGTGGGATGCTCAGGGTCCAGCCAGAGGAAAATCCCTTGGACAGTAACTTTGTCACTTGACGAACACCTCTGCTTATGAGGAAGAAGCATCAGAGATGAGAACTAAATCCTGCAATATTCTGACACTGTGGGGAAAGCAATTAGCAACTCTGTAGACAGAAACAGATTCTCTGGCAGGTCCCATCAATCTCTTTATGCAGTTTTAATACTCATGAAGGAGATTGCCTGAGCAGTCAAGAATGTAAGTCTGCTCTTCACACCAGGTACATCAACAAACTCCTATGATTGAAGACTGGGCAAAGAACCAGGAATACACTGCTCTGGACTTCACTCTGGCTCAGTGTTGGTGTATGACGGCTCCCCCATGCTTCTGTTATCCTACGCGAAAATGAGGGACGATGGTATTTCATTTCAGATATTTCATCTGCCCTACTAAATGCTTCAGCTCTGCAACAGTGTGCAAACAGCAGCTTGACTTAAACATTTTCAATTTACAAAAAAACCCCCTTCTGATGTGTGACGAAGATCAAATCTTGTATATCACGCCCCACAAACAAGCCTTTTGGTTGCTGCTCTCCATCACAACTCATGATCAGCGGTCAGAAACCCTTCAGCTTTAGCATCACCCACGCTCTGCAGTTTTTCTGAAGGCTCCTTCCTGCCCGACACAGAAGGATGAGAACAGCTTAAGTTGTCATCCACTGGGAGACTGACTGGGACAAGGCATGAGCAGACTCGAGCCAAAAGACAACCCGTGAAGGAGCTGCCGTTCTGAACCACCTCCCATTTTACTTGTTAGCAGCATCCAGACACCTTCACGCCGATATGAACACTCATTTTTGTTCTACCTCCAAGCAGTTCGCACTCAGGCATTCAAGCCTGTTCTGCACTTACATTAACTTGAACTGGCCTAGACACTGAAAATCGGCACAACCAATTGACACACAGCTGGACAGACCGTGGAGCATGACCTGAGGACGGAGCATGACCAAGACTCCTGGGATACCCAACCATTTGGCATATCCTTGCTAAAGCCCCAGCTGGGTCACCCCAAAGTAAACTGAAATTAGCTGACCCATTCAGGGCTGATGGGAGGAGTATGAGCAGACGATGAGCTGCCCATCCCCTGTAATGAATCATTGAGAGAGTAACAAGCTTTACTGGATCACGCAGCTGTGCTTTACATCCATGAAAAGGTTGAGATCTGTACATGCAGCGTGATCATTTTCTTACCAGAAAACAGGCTCGGTATTACTCTGCCTTAACTCCCACCTTAGCTCCTAACCTGATTGAGATTTACAAGGCTGTTCCTCTGGCTATTCATCCTTCCTATCTTCCACAGATAATGGGAGCCTACAACAAACCTGGCACTGATGCAGGGTCTTCAATGTATTTTAGTTGCCAATCTCTGACATATATCTGATTAAATGTGTATCTTCTGTTTTAAGGCCCAGGTCTCGAAAAATTGAACACTGCGGCTGCTGTTAAAGAATAGTGCGTTTGGGGGGTTTTTTTGTTTGTTTTGTTTGTTTGTTTTCTTTATATTTCTTCTTATTATTTTGTTTTATAAGTCACTTGCTCTCTCAAAAAATGAGGCTTAATTCTTACTGTTTTCTTCTCCTGATTATTACTCAAGCAGTCAACTGTCAGGATACAAATCTGGCTACTTCTTGGAGTGTTGTTTCCCCCAAAGGTTAGTCTGGCATAACAATACTGGAATGTAGGACGTAGACCACCCAGAAATAGCTGAAAAGCAACCCTTTCTCATACCAAGAGCAAGCCAAATAGTTTAATTAGTCTAATGAATCTAAGAAACACCACCTTTTAGCTTGTACAGTGTAAACAGATCTTCCAGTTACTCAACTGACCTTTATAAAAAAAATAAGTCATGTTTCATCCTTTTATCCTGCTTATTACATTTTGTCTATCACTCATTTTGGCAGTTATTCTTTCTAGTTGGTTTTGATTTACCTCCAGTTAGGACACAGCAGAGCAGCGCCATCCAACTCACTGCTCCATGGCCTGGCTAGTTCAGCTCAGTCTCATTGGGAGTGAGGGGAAGAAGCACGATGAGTATTTCTACCTGTGACAGACTAGATTCCAATTAAAAGAAAAAAACATCTAAAAGACTACATGACCTAAGGTATCAATGACAAGGAGAATGCCACCTTAATATGTGTTGGCATGCAAAATGGAAGAGCAAGTACAAAGAAAGAGCTACCGGATAGGAACAAAGGGAGAGGAAAAAAAACCCCAAAACACCAAAACAAAACAAAAAACCCCACATGATTAAAATCTCATTATATAGAGGATGTGGTTATATCACAGAGCTTCAGCTCAAGTTCTAGCAGCTACTGACAGGATTCTCAGCTATGCACATCTAAGCAAACTTATCAAACCAGACACCTCACGTAACACAGGCACCTTGTGTGTGAAACCAGGAAATTCTGTTTAAACACAGGGAAAAGTTTTTTTTCCATCAGGGTGGTCAGACACTGGAACAGGTGGCCCGGAGAGGTGGTGGTGTCTCCATTCCTAGAGATAATTAAAACCCAACTGGACATGGTCCTGGGCAGCCAGCTCCAGGTGGCCCTGCTTGTTCAGGGGGTTGAAGCAGATGACCTGCAGGGGTTCCTTACAACCTCAACTATTCTATGATTCTGTGAATCCTGATCAGACTTAGCTGTAAAAAAGATTTCCACTCTATCCTGCCAGGACAGTGGCTGTTTTGATTGTATATTTGCAGCTCTGCAAAGACTTGGGCAAGTAACCTTAGCTAGGATAATCTGCATCCATCCAGTCTCTCCAGAGAGTAAGCAGAATATTACAAATATTGTGCTTAGACTTGAGTATGTAAAAATCTACCCACAGGATTTAGCCAAGTTTCTGCCTGAAGTAGACTTGGAAAAGGTAATATTAGTGTCTCTCTTAGTTGGACAGTAAATAAAACCATCTGCTACAAGTTTACTGTATTACAGTATTACAGTACTTTATTATTAGATAGTGCAAGATAGCAGAGAATGAAGCTGATAGAGTTTGACCAAAATCAGACAGGAAATTTTGATTTAAATTATAAATGAGCCACAATCTTCTAAGCCACAGGAAGGACTCTTGCCATAGAAACGGTGATAGACTCAGGTCTCTGTTCCACACTGTGCTTCATATCAGTGTTACTCACTAATGCCAACCTGCTGTATGAAACAGGCATGGCACTGGAAAATTGAGCCAAGATTATTTCTGAGAACAGTACATATTCACCACTGCTATTGATTTGAAGTATCGCTCTGGACATAAACCCAGGCAGATACACTGTCTTATTTGTAAGTAAGCCCTGCCAACAGTAGCAGAAGTAATAATTATCGTACAAGAATCGACAGCCTCACAGGATGTAATGAAATAAATGAATTAGAAATTCAAGAACACATGTACTTCGCACATTGTTTGCTCTCCTACAGAGTAAAGAAAAAAAGGTAGGAAAGTCACAGTGGAACATTCTAGTCTAGAAAATGCATTTCCTTTTCTTTTTAAAGCACAAAGAATCCATACCCCTTGTAGCCAATTAGAAGGCTTGCACAGATGAAGTCTAAAAATAATTGCAAGATTTCATGTACAAAAATTTCATAAAGTGGCTAAAATTTCTTATTCTAAGACATTTGAGAAATCTCTTGTGTATTGTTTCAAAACTCACATGAAATGAACACTTAATTTTAGTGTTCAATTTGACTCGAAGAGTCAGAACCTTGAGACTCTGATTTTAGCAGCCCCCCTGCTTCAATGAGAAGCACACAAGTTATTCAAATGCTTAAACAGCACACCAAAATCAGCAATGCCCAATCTACAATTGTATATTCACATACTCAAGGGAGGGTGTTAAAATTATTCTACTGGAGCTCTTTTGTAGTCGCACTTTACAGCTCCATCTTTTATTAGCTGTTAATAATACAGTTCAACATTACAAGCTGTCTACACACTCTGATCTAGCTTTCTACGCACTCTGATCTAGCTTTCTATTCTAATTGATCAAATTTAAACTCATGCAAGCCTAAGCTTATTTTATGATTATTCCCTAGGTATTCAAGCCCTCATTTTTTACTATGATGTCATAGACTTTTCTTTGGAGCTCTCAGTGCTTGTTTGCTATTTAAGTGTAGTCTCAATCAAGAAAAAGCGAATGCTGTGTACAGAGCAGCCAGAGTGCAAGAAACCATGGTCTCTATGGACTTTGGTGGAAGTTGCTCTGAAGCACTCAAGATGAGGCTTCTGTTCATGTCAATGGCAGGTTTTTGCTTTAGAAATGGCATCAAATTCAAAGAGATCGCACTTATTTCTTGCTTTATGTCCAAAGAAAGGCAGGTTTTGTTCATAAGAGCAGCACAGTGAAAGGTAGGAACCCGAATCCAGCCTATGCATTGGCCAGGCAGCTTTATGAAAGAGCACTCAGGCAATATGGAGGCTGCTGCTAGTCATGCAAAACCGTATGGTTTTGTTGAATTCCTCTGTGTCTCTGTACTGTCATTCTTTGTCCTTCACTTCCACCACAAGTTCTTTGGAGCTCTGCTGCTCCATCTTTTTGTCTTTTGTTCAGACAACATCTAGCACTGTGGGGCAGGGATCCCCCATTAATGCAAGTAAATGCACTGAAAACTTTCAGTCTTACTGGGGTGACAGTAGGGATGACAAATTGCCATAGTGTCCCTTGATACGTCCTCTGTGCTGATGGAAGTGAGTGGAAGTTCTTTGTGGTTTAGTTCCAACACATGGGTACATTCCCCAGCTCAGCTCATTGGAAAAAAAAAAAAAATCCAAACAGAAATAGTTCTCAGAACTGTTGGTGTTTAATTTGATACTTTGTCTTGTCTGCATTTTATGCGTGCTTAAATGCTTGGATATATTTTTATCAAATATTCTCTGTCCCTACAGATCTTACCTTTTGTATCCCTAAACTAAAAACTACTGTTGCTTTTCAGAAGATGCCAGACATGCTTCTGGTTCAACAAAGGAAGCAGAAGTCTTTCCAGGCACGAAGAATAAAGAAGAAACTACCTGCTGTATTCCCTTATCCATATTGCTCCTCCTGGAAGGTCTCCAAAGATTTTGCCAGGAACAGACCAAGACTTGGTCATATACTAACTGAACCCTTCAGTTTTGAGCTATGTTTCTCCACAAGTTTAACTAACTCATAGAAGAAATAAAAAGACAGGGCCATTGTGGTAAAACACTCATCTATCTTTTTATCCCTGTGCTATGTCATTTTGAAATGCTGGCTTCCATAAGTATTCTACACCCATTTTTAATATACACAGCTACCTAATTGTTCATTCTGTCAGCCTGCATACAAGTGAAACACAGACATCTCTACAATAAAATCAGAACATTTGTTCCAAAGACCTTTTAATGAGTCTGTGGGTAGAGCTGCTTGACGCTTTCTTCTCCCTCTTCCCCCTGCCTCCAAGTTTAAAACCATATTCCAGAGTTGTCAGAATTAAGCTATTTACAATTTTTAAGACTTCTTACAGAACATAAATCAATCAGTATCAGAAGAAGGTCACAACTTTCTGAGTCAGACTTGAAAAGTTGACTTTCATACCTTTCACACCTTGGCTTTGAAAAACGGGTTTTAATCCCTGATGAGACCTTTTCCTCAATCATGATGCCATTTAACTTCTTTGTTACCTCCTGTGAAAGGCCTTCTGAACATCTAGATACTTCCTTCAGTTTTTAACCATTTCCACTCTCTTTCCATATCAGAATAACTAATTCCTTCTATCCTTAATTTCTTCCCACTCTTTTAATACAGTTACTACTCTTTCTTTTTTACCATTCACTGAAAAAATACTCCCAAAGATCCTTCCTTAGTGGTTCTGATACTGCTCTGGCTATTTACTTATAAACTCCTGAAAAGAATTTCTCCAGATCCCTCTAACTTCTGGTTTACCTAAAAATCCCTTAACCCATTTGTTCTCCATTTTCACTTCTGTTCTGAACCCTCTGTTATGACTAAATGTTTATCTTTGCTGTATTGACTCCTGTACTATCGTGCACTAGACTTGCTCTAGCCTACGTCCTCCTCTTTCTTTCAGTGTATTACAGTCTCTCAAATACTAGTTTCCTCGATGATATCAGAGCATTGCCTTGCAGGTGATGTATTATTCTACTTTTAATAAATTTCTAGCAATTCCTCAGAATTTTACTGCAAAATCCTTGTTTAAAATTTCATGAATCACTATTTTAACTTTATCATGTCATGACCAGATTTCTTACCCTTCTGTCATCCCACAGAGAAACTAATTAAAATTATAAAAACTTTGAAAGATAAAAGATTCAATTTAGCATGCAGGTAGTTTTAGAATGTTGTTTCTTCCCCTCTATTGTTAATGCTCTGTTTCTCCTACCTCTCCAAATAATTTTTTAACATTTCAAATAATTTTCTTCAAAACCAGTTCTTATATTTAGAGTAGCAAATCCAAGGAACAGAAAGGCAAACAGTAAGCAAATAATAAAATACAGTGGGTCTACATTCAGCTCCTAATACAGAGCATTAAAAAAGAAAGTGGATGAGGCTATATTAAGTAGCATCAGCCCTCCAGAAAATAACATGTAAGCAGTTGTACCTCACAGGAAACCACAGAGATGAAGCAAGACATGTCTGAGTTAGTAAGATAAAATGTGCAGTTTGTTTATTACTATGCTACATGAAAGAGAGGCAAATGGTAGGGCCTCCCTCCTCCTTTTGTCAGTGGTGCCTCACTGGAAAAAATATCAGATCTTTGAGTCAGTCTCCAAGACAGCAGTGCCTGAACTGACAACAGACCCTGCTGTATCTCTAGCTCAAAGCAGCCACCAAATTCAGTACCCCCACAGATGATTTTAATACATCTAATATGAGGAGCACTGTTGGAGAATAGATGTGTCTATCTAGGGTTGATAGGGTTTCTTCCCTTCTATTCCTCTGTCAGCAATAGGCATGGAGTTATTGGGAAGGCATATGTTCTTTGGTAGTTTATTGCCCAATCCATACAGGTTTATTGACAAAAATATTTCTTCCAATTGTTCTTTGCCAGCATACAAGCTGGTCAGAATGATGGACATCAGCATGGGAGAGGAGGGCAGTCACCCCATTGTGCTTTCAAAGGTCTTCATGCTTCCCCCAGTACATTACCTTTATTCATAGCCTCCTTTCGTGATCTGCCCTGTGCAGAGGAATGGACAGGGAATAAATATGGTGCCATAAAATCTAAAACAGGTCTTCCCTCCTGAAGGAGGAAAACTCTCAGGTCCTTAAGACGAATACACCTTTTCCCATTGCCTCCTCTTTCTGATCCTCTCTTCATCCCTTCACAGTCAACTTTTTACAGCAGTTCCTCTTTAAATGACTGTTGTTCAGAAAAGTTTCCTGACTACACTCTCCCTTCCCTTGGAATCAATAACGTATTTCCTCATGGTTTTAGAGATAGAGTAGAAGTCCTCAGCATCAAGGGTTAGCTTCTAGTATTCATCTGACCCAAAATGACACCAAAAACTATGTTATGCAGAGAGAAACAGGTGTCCTTTTACAGGTGACTTCCATTTCCCAGCAACAGATTTTTTCTCTGCTCTAAAAAGCCATGAAATATTCACAGGAACCAGCACCGAAAGAGGCTCTGAAGAGCAACCGTACCAAAAGCCCCATGTCTGCCTATCTAACCAGAGCAGCCAACCTTTGCTGATAACCCTATGCCTTCTCATGCCATATTGACCAACCTTCCCATACACAAAATTATATGGTAATTCAGTCACATCTGAAGCAAGTGTATCGCTTACCCTCCAAGGATCTTTCTAGCTAAATATTTCTCTAAACAAGTACAAGGAAAATGCTAATTTGACAGCTGTCGACTTCCCAAATTTTCTATAGAAGTAAACTAAAAGCAATAAAATGCAAATGCTAATTTTTTTATAACTGGATTTGTTCTGTTCAGAAAAATAGCAGTTTCCTATAAAATAAAATAAATCCAGCTCTACTTGGAGGTATATTTTCACTGAAAGTTATTATATTTCTGTTATCATACATAAAAGGCTGATCATGAAAAGTGTTCTCTAGTGCTTACAATGACTCATTTCTAGCAATTTAACACCACCCTCTTGTAAGAAAGATAAAGCAGTTTTTTTAACATTCTGACTCAAGCCAATTGTCCTTTTAATCATCTCAGTTTTTGCTTATAAAACACATTTCATGAGTCACAACCTCACAGTCCCAGCTTTTTTAACTGCACATCCAGCTTTACGGTGAGTATAACAGTTTGAAAAACAACAAATGTCAACAGATCTTTGTATTTCCTAAGGATGTAGCGGGATTTCCTTCAGGTGTGGGCTGCTTAGGAGTAATTTAGGGGTTTCTGTGAGACTACCTTCATCACTAGATAAATGCACTTTGACCACTCACTAAATATGCACAGCAAATGTCAGTAAGATGATGGTGCTGAGATACCTACACATGCTGGTACTAACCTATTTATGAGAAATAACCAATTTTTGGACAAAAGAGTGTTCTGATTTCCACACTGGCTAGCATCTAGGCTGCCAGCTGGCTAGAACAGAACTAGCACTGGTACCTAGCGCTGAAAACTCTCTAGCTAAAAACTACAACAAATGGCTTAGCTATAAAGCAACAGCTTCTACCTTGCCTCTACTAGCAGCCTCTTAGTATTGATGCTTTCCAACAAATTAACTTGCCTACATGTCCTTCTCAAAGGACAGCCTATACTTCCAGCACTGAGGGTGGGCAGATAAGGCTGCCTGGACTGTAGAACAGACTGGGAAGAAGAGATTGTCTCATCCACACCCTCTGGGATTTTCTGGCTTTGAAAACAAGTCCAGCCAAAGGCTACATGACTGCAAGAGCCAGTCTTCCCTGATGACAAAACAAAACAACACAACAACAAACAAACAAACAAAACCACCACAACACATCGGGTTTTTGATGGGTGTCATGTACTGCAGTAGGAGCTACAGTGATTTACACCAGCAGAGAATCTGTTCCCTTAAAGGACCCAGGCGTTTCTCTCTGTATTCATCCTTTCCTTCAGCATCTAAGCCCTACTGATTTACTGTTCTCACCGAAATTCACATTGAAATAATGTCTTGAAATTTTTATTGAGAAAAACATTGCTTTTGGTAACAAGCAAATTTTTCCAGACATTACATAAGTAGAAATATTGTTTATGAAAACCAAAATGCCAGCAGAAAAAAACATTTCAAATACTTCTGCATTCATTATAACAAATTCTGTCTGAAAGTGATTGGCCATATCTTGTCCTCTCCACTTGAGAATGCAAAAATAAAAACAAGGAGGAGGCTTCTAATGCACGAGCTCCTGCTGACCAACCCAGAAACTGGTTTCCCAGCTTGCCTCGCTGCCCAGACTGATGACTGCTGAATAACCTACTGCACAGCCCTACAGCATCTGCCCGAGATCAACAGCGCTGGGATCTCACAAGTCTGCACAAATCAGCAAAGATTAGCAGAGGAATAAAACCCACTGGTCTTCTCAGCTAGATTATCTCATTCCCAGCAATCTCCTCCACTGTTTAATGAGAAAATAGACACTAATTAATCTCTCTGCCTATGTGACACCTGCGCTTAACCTAAAGCTTTTGGCCTGTGGCTAAGCCCATAAGGATAATTCTTACATTCCGGTGTCCACCTCCTGAATTTGGAGGCTTTCTTTGACATTTAGGGGATCACGCAGTTGCAGATGCTGTTACAAGAGAGTTGTTATTTTTTAGAGATGGGAATAAAAGAAAAGGTGGGAATGTCACTATCTGACAGGCTGCAGTCAAGTAGTAGTTTTCTGCATTCTCATTATTTGCAGTCTTTCAGATTGCAGGATGCCTTGTATCTTCATTTAAAAAAATATTCATTTGCTTTCCAATATTTGAAAAAAATGGGAGAGATGGAACAGTGGTAGAAAAATCTGGGTTAAAGCCAAAGACCAAAGAAAGACTAGTTACCTAAACATGGTTCAGGCACTTAAAAATCTTTTGTGTCGTTACTCTTCACAACTTGGATTGCTTATAAAAGACACTAAGTTGCTTGAGCCAGCAAAACACATACAAGTTATTCCACTGACTGTGAAGATATTACGTATTTAAACATGAGGCACTTGAGTATGTTATTCCACATACTGGCAGTAGGATTTAGAAGCTCTCATGTCAAGTCCTACTGCAGCAATACAAAGAAGCAAAAAATCACCTAAATTAAATGCATTATTTGCTCAAGGACATATATAGCTTTCCCATTTCACAAACCTAATAATGGGAAAATCAAGACAGCTGGTTGTCTTTCAGTTGCTACTGCTGGCAGACTCTTCAATACAGTGGTCTAAGAAGACAGCAGGAGGTGGGGGGAAAAAAAATATCGAAAAGCAGCAGTCTTCTTGCAATGGTTTGCCAAAAAAATGAAAATGTGTGAGTCAATGTGTTAATATCAGCACATATGGGCAAGCACTGGTGACTTTGGTAAGACAAAGATTTGAAATCAAAATGCCATTCACAATAGAGATAACTATGATCATCATCAAAATCACAGTTTAACGTAGGAGATATACAAATGTGTGTGTAAGATAATGCATCCTATTCCTCTCCAGTTCTACAACACAGACACATTAGAATTGAAATGTGAGGACTCTTCAATCAGAAATTCAAATGGATTATTTTAATCTTGATATCTTCTCTCTCTGCTTTATGATGATCACAGAGAAAACATTTGTTTTTGTTTAAGAGAAAGCATCAAACTATACTTTCATGACATTTCATTTATAATTTCCCATTCCATTCCATTATCAATTAGCCCTTTAAATTACTGTAATGTGGAGAGTTTTATAGATTAATCAAATGAAGGGTCACCCAAATTAGCAATTTACCAGCTCTTTCTCTCAGAGGAGATTTTACTTGATCAGCCCAACGTATCTGACCTGCACAAGCTACATGGATTTAACAGCATTCTCTGGTAATTCTCCCTAGTATATGGCAATTGCTTTTGCTGACGAGGTGTTGTCTCACCTCCACCACCTTAACTAACCGTACCCTGGGAAACCATTACAGCTCTCCTCAGTTTCTCCTTCTCCTTTCTTCTCCCCTAGCAGATTAAATAACCTTTACTCTCAGTTCTCATTTTCCTAACCCAAAATGTCAGCCCACTATTTCTCATCTCATCAACAGCAACCGACACTTCTCTTTGAAGCCACCAATATATTTTGAGACACCTCTAGATGCAACAATCCTTTCCTCAGGACTTAGGCTTCATGGGTCTCATTTTTCCTGCTCTTTGCTGCACCTTGCAGTTGACACCCTGCGTTTGGGATCTAGGGCTTTTTTGAACACATGGTGCCAAAGTCAAGTGCAGGACTCCAGCTGAGGCCATAGTTGAGCTTAAATATATCTCTTCAAGCATTACACTTATTTAGATAACCCAACAAAGCATTTATTACAATCTAAATAGTAGGATATTGCCTATTCATATTTCTCCCCATGTGGAGACTCTGTAATTGCTTTTTTCTGGATACCATTCTGTTTAGTTCAGAATGCATCTCAAATGTTTAATTATACCTTTGAATTCTAACTCTAATGCTTGCAGTGCCACTTCATTTGGTATTGGCTGCACATCTGTAGTGGGAAGATACATGCCGTTCAGTGTGACTTCTCTACTGCTGCCGCCTTCAAAAGCTGACTTTAAAATTGGAGCTGTACATATGGCGCTTAATTCACATGAATTACATTATTTGGGAATGTTTGATTCAACTGCAAAAGACTGAGCCACGTAAGTCTAGATTACTAGATCACTGAAAATCATGGAATCTTTTTGGTTGGAAAAGACCTTGAAGGTCACCGAGTCCAGCCAAACTCTGCAACTTCTCAAGAGAAAAATCATCCGAATGTCATCTGTAAAAAGCAGAGGAAAATACAAAATAAATTAGCATTTTTAAAAAGTATTCTATATACTTTTCTTACTTTGAAATAGATTATAATCCTGTCCATGCTGGAAATTACAGAGAGGGGATGAATAAGCGAGTAAAAGCCATTGACTTAAATGGGGTCAAAGCATGGCTATAAGAGCATCAAACCATTCTAATCATGGCATGGCTTTGTTACAGCTCCACATATTTCTGTTCATCAGCTAATAAATCACAAAAGCCAATCAGAAATTCTGTTTGTTTTTGTTTTTTTTTCCTGGCTCTGCCTTTGGTCTGGTGGTAACACTGGCAAGTCCTACCCATTACCGCACTTTCGCTTCCTTTTCTGTTCAAATGAGGACAAAAATAGGTGTTCCCTGCAAAGAGAAACTTCAGTTCTTAATAACTTTAAAGCTTTCAAAGGAATTTTGTATTAGAGGAGAGAAAAGATTGATTACCAGCAAATGGGGCTCCAAGCAACCTCCATATACAGAAGGGTTTATTATAGTCTTGCCTCTAAAGAAGTGCTTCCCAAAACTTTTATCCCCTTGCTGTTGGCGTAGATGTTCACAGATTCTTCCAGAAGAACATAAAAGGGCAGTCTTGCAATGTGAATGTTAACAATGATTCTTACCACTTCTGAGTACTTCTCAATGAAATAATCTAAGATATATTTAGACACCGAGAATGAAAGAAGAACCTCTATGAGAAATATTTAAAATCTGGTGATTAAATGACTTTACAAGGAAAGATTTTGCCATCACCTAACTCCTAAATAAAGGACAAGATAAGCAAGAGGGGTTTTCCTTCAACAACTTATTTTATGGGTATTTTTTTCTTTCGTTTTCTGATCTTTTGCAATTACCAATAGGAATTTAATATATAGTTTTTACATGGGGACATAATCAAGAGGAATTCTTATGTACCATTTTCATAAGTGTCAGCAACAGGCTTAATATTGTACATTTGTTTAATCAAAGATGAAGGAAGCTTTCATCAAATTAAATAAGTGCCCAGTTCCATCTTTTTATTCTTACCAGCATAAGTCAATTGGATTCAAAGATGTCTTCAGGACTGAATCCAGGAAAGATTATTAGCTGGCTCTAAGATGCAGGGAGAAGTGGAAAGCAAATTTAATCCCACTCAAATTTCATGGGAACCTAATAAACAACAGCGATATTTAACTGCCATTTCAAAGCTTAGAGGCAGAATCATTGCATTTGTTAGCCTTTGGTCTCATTCCTTCATCTTGCTTTAGTGCAGGAAACTGGATGCAGGAGAAACTTGTCAAATATCACAGAGATCAAAAAAGTGAATTAATTTACTGAAAAAATTTGCATTCAGTGATGGAAGTTCATATCGAGCTGCAAAGTGTAACGGCTGATCCTAAATCTAGTTATCCAAGTTTCAGTCAGACTATTTCCATTGGTAATTTTATACAGCTGTTGAGACACTCCACTATAAAGACATAAATAAAAGTATCCACAGTTCAAAGAATGAAGACTGATACACCTCAACTAACCCTTCACTCATTTCTGTATTCAAAGCAGCAAGGCACACTCTAGTAGAAAGGCTGTAGTAGCAGAAATACGTATCACCTATACCCTCACCCCATCTCTGACAGCACAACTATTTCACAGAAATTTTTGTAATGAATCTAATTAACAGTAACTTCCAAAGCCCTAAACACATACAGGACTGACCCAGTCCCCATCCAAGTGGATTTACATGATGAAGGGAGAGGATATCAAGATGATCAGAGGGCTGGAGCTCCCCTATGAGGACAGGCTGAGAGAGCTGCGGTTGTTCAGCCTGGAGAAGAGAAGGCTCTGGGGAGAACTTATTGCAGCCTTTCAGCACTTAAAAGAGGCCTATAAGAAAGATGGAGACAGGCTTATTAGCAGGGCCTGTTGGGATAGGACAAGGCGTAATGGTTTTAAACTGAAAGAGAAGAGATTCAGGCTAGACATGAAGAAGTTTTTTACAATGAGGGTGGTGAAACACTAGCATAAGTTGCCCAGAGCGGTGGTAGATGCCCCATCCCTGGAGACATCCCAGGACAGGCTGGACGGGGCTCTGAGCAACCTGATCTAGTTGAAGATGTCCCTGCTCATTGCAGGGGGTTGGACTAGATGACTTCTGAAGGTCCCTTCCAACCTGAACCATTCTGTGATTCTATGATATCAAACCAAGGTGGCACAGCTCTGCCCCAGTACCCATCTCTGCAGCCTTTATGTGCCCAAAGCTCCCGCTCTCAGGGACCTGCACGGTGCCGAAGCAGCGGCAGAGGAAAGATGGAGGTGGACAGGGGCACCTTTGCTCTTCCCTTCAGTAGAAGGGCTCTCCTCTCCTGCTACATCAGCAACATCAGTCCATGCCCTGCCCCTTGCCAGGGACTGATGTGCTCTCTGGCATGGAGGGCTCAAGTAACAGAAGCATCTAAGCTCTCCCTTCAGAGGTGAGAAGGAGGCAGGGAGGGGCTTCTCCAGGGAAAGGAGCAGATCTAACTACTCATCATAGAGTGTGGGTTGTGAGGGCAGTGACCCCAAGTCCCCCTTCATGATCTGCTCCTCAAGCTGAGAGCAGCAGCAGCCACCCCCAGAGCAGCTGCATGGCTGGCTGGCTCTTCCCCACGTGCATCGCGTCTTCCTTCCAGCACCACCAGTGCTGAGAAAATACAGAAGAAGGGGAAGAGCTTCACGCAATTCAACCAATTACCAGATTACATCTCCAAGACAGTGTGGGAAGGTGTCTGTTACATACCTCGGGGGCTTCTGTCAGTTATACCAATGTTGAATTATGGCAAAGAAAGAATGCTACTGCAGCTATCATGCTACTTTCCAATGAGATTATTTCTCCACAGGTCAGAAACACTCAAACAGCTCATTGGTAAAATACCAATAATCAGTAGATTTGAAACTTACTGAATGCTGGGAAACCATCGATTTGGACTATTACGTCCACATTAATGGTGATATATGTGTGCACAGGTTAGACAGAATAAGCAGACGTGGTGACTAGAAAGGAAGATTGCTGCAAACAGCATTTATTTGCAGGTTTAATTAAAGATTTAGACAAAAGGTGAGAGTATTATTATATGACATCTGCAAGAGTTGTTGAAGATGGTAAGAAATTGCTAGAATTTGCTTCTCTTAAACAGCCCGGAGCCAGTGACATCAGAAACACATAGTATCCACATCCCAAATAGTAACTCTGCATTTCTTGGTCAAAAATCTTATGTCATTGGTCAAAAAATTGTCACTACCTATTTAAGCATTTTTGTGTTCACATGCGATCCACTAACTAGTCCCTCCCCACAGCTGTAGACCAGTGTTAAGAAAACAGAAAGAATCACTGTAAATGATATAACCTTGTTTATTTTTCCCAGAGTCTAAGAATGGCTGTAGGCACATCACAGCTCTCACTGCCGCACTGCCTCTTTCCTAGCAGGGACCTATAGCAGCTACTCACGGAAAGAAAATAAAAACCAGGACAAATATAGAATAATCTTCTGCCTACAAAGTGGCTCCCTGCAGATAACGCCAAGCTGACTAGGCTGGTAGAAGAATGAACTGGAAACATCAAAAATACCCACCATTTTGCAGTCCCTCAACAGTACTGGGGAGTAGAGGGTGGAGACGTCGCAGTGACCCCAGAAGTAGCTTTATGCAACATTTCGTTCCCAACTGCAACCTCAAACCAGGGTTTGACAGAGAAGTGAGATTTGAATACAAAGTGGAAAAAGGAGTTCTACACAGGCTCAAAGGACTGGGAGTTCCAATATTAATTGAAGGAAGATGCTTGTGAAACATTTCAGACAAAAAAAGAAACTGGGGCAGTCATCATGCGGCCTCTAGTCAGACAGGGAAATTTCTGTCATAATACATCTATTGTCAGTATTCCTGTATTATATGAAGCAAAGTTAGGTTAGTATATTCCTCATCGTTTTTTAAACCCAAATGAGAACTGAGCACAATATTTTACAAGTTAAAACTGTACTACCTTCACAGTCACATTTCTTGCTGAAAACAGAGTAGGAACTTGATCTCTAAGTTTTGCAAAAGGCAATGTTTGGAAGGTATTTCTGAAGTCAATGTACTCCCAGATTAAAATCTTGTCTCTCCCATCCTAAGCCTGTAAGTCTAGGGGGAAATGGTGGTACCTCAGATATCACTCTGCAATGATTACTGCCAACAATTTAGTTTAGTAAAGGCAAGAATTCTGGTTTTAGAACAACACAGAAAATTGCCTCTACATCCCTGGTATGTAAACTTTGCCCCATCCAACATGCCTCATCATAAATTATCTGGTAAGGCTAAATCTTTTAGAAGCCATGAATGGTGTTGCAGGAACCAATTCACTAAATCTGCCATAAGACACTTGAGAGATAATTGAGATGTCAAGCCTCATCAATATCAACCTACTTAAAGTAAGGACAAGAGGAGAGGGGAAGAATGATAATGATTAATACCATTATGTGAAGCTAGTTAATTTATAGCTTAGAAACAGATACATATCAGTCACCAATCTGAACATTCTTGAATTTCATGAAAGTCTCGACTTCTAAGCAGTCCTAATTTCTTAAAAAGCTTCTGGTCATAGAAGTTGATTATTTGTTGCCAGAGTAGTCGTCGTCTTTTCTATTTTAACTTCCAAGATTTAGCCTTCTTTTTCTAACTTTAACTTAACACACAGGAGGTAAAATGAGTTTGGACAGCGTACAGGAAACATCAGTAAAACGTTATTTTAAAAAAATTCTCTTCCTCACCAGGCAGAGGAAGGAAAGTGTCAGATCCCTCAAGAGCTTCAAGCCTCAGAGGAGGTTTCTGCCAATTTTCAGCGCTATGAATGTGCCTTTCTCAGTTACTGGTTGTATATCTCCTCCTAATCAATACAGATGCATAAATATCCCACATTACTTTCTCATCAAAGGTCTTGCACTGCAGTTATCATCCACTCACTTTGAAAACTGACACTGAACACAATCCTGTTTGCTGTTTCCCATCTATTTCTTCCTCCCTCTTTTCCCATTTCCCTCCCCCTCTCACAAGGTAGCTTCTCACACTCCCCATCTGCTTTTTCAACCATCTGCTCACTCCTTCCCTTCCTTCTTGCTGGATAACTCCACAGTCTCTCTAGTGTAGCTCCATAGTCTCCCTGTAGCATCACTGAAACTCTTTTTCCTCATCTGTTCAAAAACACTAAGTACAGTGAGCTTTCCACTCTAGGTCTTGATGGAGGGGAGGGTGCAAAACAAACATCTATGAGTTTAATAATCTACTGCCTTGACAACTGTAAAATCCTTTGTAAGCTTCATGTTTCACACTGCTCCTATTCTTTTGTCTAAAATGCCATGGCTAAACTGATCTTCTGTCCTTGATGGGATGTTCTAGCCATTTCACCTCACTTGTTAAATCAATCTCATTAGCCATCTACATCCCACAGGATTTTCAGATTCCCCATCTTCAGGTCCACTGCCCTGAGCAGGTCCCTCTTCTCGCCTGGCACCTGGTGCCATGCTCTGCCAATTCTGCTTGGTTTGCTTTGATCTCATCCCACAAGCACTTCTGTGCCTTCTCCTACTCAGACTCTCTCTGCCTGGAATCAGCTCTTGAAGCCAATTGCTATTCCATTTCCGTCTTGCTCACCCTCTCTTTTCTACTCTGTCAAAGGCTATCATCTTTTCCACACACAAAACCAGAAAACCCTTCAATTCCTGATAGAGAGGAAAAATATTAAATTCAAATACCATCAAAACATCCATTTCCAAGTCTGTGCTTCTCTTCTTTCTAAAACACCTGGCTTTCGGTGATTCATTTTATTTCCATGCTTTGCTTCCTTTCACAATCCTTTACCTCCCAGTACCTGCATTATACCTTTCTTTATGCCTAATTGTTTCCTGTTTATCCCCTTTGTTTATGCCTTTTCTCTGTGTTTTTCAGTGAGCATGGCAGGTTACTACCAGATCTTGTTCTGCCTGAGAACAGCCTGCCTCATTCCAGGTGCTAAACAACACAGCAATTACAATTCAGGAATGCAAAATGTGAGAGATGACGCTGACTTTTTTTTTTTTTTGCTCCCTCTTCTCCTCTCTCATCAGCTACTGACATGTGGAAAATTTCAACCAACCCTAATAACAAAAATTTGTCTCAGTTTCCTAAGAAAGCGAGGCTCGTATGATCACAACCTGCCAATCGGTTCCATCCTAGCCACTTTTGTACCTGTAAGTCAACATTAAACAAATAATACAAAGACAATAAGGACCCAGAGGTTGTCAGTGGTGAAGCAAAGAGAAACCCAAATTAGCATCTTCATTAACTGTGGGATGCAGGAGCCATCTGGCCTGACCAGCAGAGTAGCTTGGGCCACCCATCAGTATGTGCCTGGCTTGGGAGCAGCCAAAGCACCTCTGGCATGTGCCCAGCACATTGTAAAGGGAGGAAGCTGGAAGCACTGAGGGAAGTACGGTAGAACAGATAACTCTGTAAAGCCAATCTCCCTTAGTTTCCCTGCTTACAGCGAAAAGATCAGGGGTTTACTCTTGGATTATTTCACCCTACATCAAAGCATTGCTTATTTCATCTCTTCCAGATCCTTTTCCAGGATCAGAATACCTTTAAGAAGATAACTCTGATGCACTAATATCCATAACACAGATGAAGCAATTTTATTTTTGTTTCCCCTAACCAGAGAAGGAACAATATGGTCACTACCTTTTCTGAATTATACTGGGATTTGCAGTCACCAGCTGGGTTTTCAATCCAACGTCCTTGCTGTATTCACTGGATAAAGGTGGGAGATTGCACCTGTGCAGAGAAAGACAGTCAAGATTTTAAATGACATTCAGGATCAACAGGCTTCAACCTCAGTTCTTTTTAATCTGAAAGTTTGCAGGTGTTGGGGTTTTTTTAGGAAAAAAACAAACACACACACAAAAACAAACAAACAAACCCAAACAAACCAACACCAAACCACAAACAAAACAAACAAACAAAACAAACAAACCAAAAAACCTGTCAGAAAATGTAAAAGTACTGCATAAATACTAGACCAAGCTACAAATGTCCCCTACTGTACCACACCTATAAGCACAATAGGACATTATTGTACCAGACTGTGGCGAAATGTAGACACAGAACCTTTTGCAGAGATGATCTTATGTAACCTCTAAGCAAAAGCAAAGACAGACTTGGCATTTCTGACAGACTGAAAGGCTGTGGAAGAGGCTGTTATTATCTATAGCAAAGACTTTTTTTCCAAACCCTTTTAAAGTTCTGTTTTCACTCTGTTCTGTCTTGTTTACCAGTATCAGGCTCCAGACTGTTACCACTCTGTGGTATTACAAGCATTACATGTCTTGCAAACAACAGGAATTTTTAATATTACACTGCGGGCTATCTTCAGCGTACAGAGTTTACCAAGAAAACACAGAGAAAAATTTTAAGTGGTTATTTAAATATGTGCATCTCAGTTCTGCTCACAAGCTTGTTTTCATGGGCAAGGTGATAACATAATAAAGACGAAGCAACCATGCAAATTTATTTTGGAAAGCAGAGAGCCAAGACTACAAAAAACTGAAGTAGAGAGAAACTTCAAGACAACGAACAGTCCTAAATGCTCCATAGTAAAGACCTAGGAGAAGAGGGAAAGTGTGGTAGATAAAGATGAAAATACATTCAAATAGTATGCAATCCAGGAGAACTCTATGCAATAGATAGAAATTACATCAAAAACTGGTGTCAAAACATTTTTCATTTCAAATTCGTTCAACTTTTAAAATCTAAGATAGAAACAATATTTTTAATGCTTAAAGGGCAAAAATGAAACCAGGATTCTCAGAGACAAGCAGAACTTCGATTTTTTTCAGAAAAAGACTTGCAGTTTTTTAATGTTTTTTGGGTTTGGGGTTTTGTTGAGGTTTTTTCTGAAAGAAAAAGTTTTGGGCTTCACCATAACCAAATTTGCGGTCCAGTTTTTAAGTTCAACCATCCAATCAAGACATCCCCATTTGCACATGCTGGTTTCATTGTTTTTCTGCAGCACACTGGAAAAGCGCAGCACAGAGACAGAGCACACAACCTGAGGAAAGGTGAGGGGCACATTCGGGTACCAGCTCCTGCCCTTTTCTGCTCCCACCAATAACATGTGCTGGGCAAACACTGACCCTAAAGAAGGGGTTCGAGCAGCCCCTGGTTGCTTTAAACTCTGCAGACAACCACCCCATGGAGGAGGAGGCCCCAGCACTGGAAGACTGGCAGGCGGCTGTGCAGAGAGGAGTTGTTTCGTGTTCATGATTTCTTCCCATACCAGGGAGACATGGGTTCCTGTGCTGCAGATCTTCTGCCTGTGAAGATCTACGTCATTTTTCTCACCATCCTCTGCATTAAACTCTCTGTAGCACTCCACTTCTTCTGCGTGTGTCCTCCAGGCAGCTGGAGTCAGTCATGAAACTCTTGAGTCCAACAACGAGTTGCTTCTCTGATCTGGGTGGGTTCCAAGAGGATGGGACCAGAATCTTTTCAGGGGTGCCCAGCGACAGGACGAGGGGCAACGGGCACAGACAGAAGCACAGGAGGTTCCATATGAATATGAGAAGAATCTTCATTACTCTGAGGGTGCCAGAGCACTGGAACAGGCTGCCCAGAGAGGTTGTGGAGTCTTCTTCTCTGGAGACATTCAAAACCCGCTTGGACAAATTACTGTGCCACCTGCTCTGGGTGAACCTGCTTTAGCAGGGGGGTTGGACTAGATGATCTCCAGAGGTCCCTTCTAACCCCAACCATTCTATGATTCTGTGATTCTAGTGAGAGGTAGGAGCTGGGGAAGTGAGCTATGGTCCAGTTTTTATGGCAATTTCCAGGGGCTTCAGCACAAACTGTTGGGCTGTTGCACGTCACCATACACTTCCAGTGAGCTGGGAAAAAACAGTCTTGTCACAAGGAAAGCTCTTGCTACCACAGCAGTTGCTGCCTCCATTAGCATTTTCACTGACCTCTGCAATGTTTGGAGAAGGGATCCAAGCACTTGCAACAGCAGAGTGCAGCAAACGAGGGTGCACAAATTCCTGGCTACACCTTGATATGTTACGGTTTTGTGCAACTTTAGTGCCCAGAGAGGGCTCTAGTGTGCACACTGTATACTGTCTGCAATTTTTGTTAATGCAAAACATCCCATATTCCCTAAGAAAAAGACACAGTAGTGCTACATCTGCATGTATTTGCATAGGGATATCAGTTGTCAAAGCCATATTCTTAAATTGACATCATCAGGAAATGCCAAGGAGAAAGACAACAAAGTCCCACCCATATTCATCATATGAATGATGAATTCAGCCATGTTCACTAAGAAAAATAAAATTTCCGGGAACATTTTCTCCTTTTTCTGACTACATTTGTTAAGATGTGCACAATGGATTGAGATCTCAGTTAGGAAACAGCTTCTAGTTTGGTCTAGTACAATTTAAGAGAAGCTAGACAACTTAAAAAGGAAGCCAGAAAAGAGAAATTAAAATAAGAGGTTTCAGAAAATGCAATCATTGAGGGGGGGGGGGGAAAAAAGAAGAAGAAGGAGGATATGGAAAATTAATACAAATTAATCAGATTAGTACTATTTGGAGAGGTTATAGAAACCCTCTCAGTAGCAGTTTTCAATGGCAGGTCAAACAAATATTTGTGAAGCAAGATACACAGGTGATTTGTGTCATAGCAGAGAGATGGCATTAATGACCTCTGGTAGATTACAGTTTAATGATCTCTGGTTTGAATGAACACAAAGTAATAGGGCAAGCTTTTAAGAAGCCATTTTTGGTCTGAGTTTATTTAAAAGCCCTATGAAGGATCAAGATCTCTCCCCAGTTTTTATCATCTTAACATCTCAATAATGACATTTCTTTCACAAGCCAGTCCCAGATGCATTATTTAAACACACGTAATTCCTTTAATCGGTAAGCCTCATTCCCAGTTTGTTCTGCATGAAATATCAAGAAATGGCCTAAGTATCCAGAGGAAACTCAGTAAGAAATCAGTTGGTTGACAGATTATTTTCTTGAACAGGTCAGCAGAGTTTTGAGTGTTGCGCAGGTGAGGAACACATTCAGAAACAAAAGATTAATCCTAAAAAGGTCTTTTTAATTATCTTACTCTTGGTCCTGGTACTGAGGAGTAAGTAAGTGAAAGTGCAGGGAAGAAGGAAGTACCAGGACAGCATTCTAGCATCTAGCTATTTTAGAATGTTATATAAGCACATATACTAAACACTAGGAGCTACTACAAATTTAATATGTAATTGCAAACATACCTTTTTATTCCTTTGTGGCACCTTGGCCAACATCAAGACAATAACTGCACAAAGCAGCTGAAAGCCATGTTTCTCTGGACTCGTCTTCAAAGCCCAAAGTGCCACCATATTTAACCTCCCCAGCTCCACTGGGGCTGGTATAGCTAGATGGCATGGCACGGCATGATTGAAAGAGAACAGCTTGGCTTCCCCTAACCAGGACAGCGACTAGTCAACTTGAAATAGTGACAAGTTGCTTCTAGTTTAGGAATAAATTCACCAGGAAACAGCTCAGAGAATTCCCCACAACCCCTGCTGTTTTACAGGGAAAAACCCTCTCTCTGGTAGAAATACAAACCACGGCAAAGCCATGGAAAGTGTTTGGGGGACAGGGAGAGTTGTGAGATGTAGAAATATTTCTTCAAAATCTAATGCCAAGAAAATGTGTCTCTTCTGTCAAAATCCAGACAAAAACATTGCTTAGGGTTTAGTACCCAACACTTTTCAAATAAGTGTTAGCAGGAAGGAAGAGGACAGATCAAAATTTTTTCTTAGAAATAAGGATTACAAACTTGAAAACCAGGCAGGTATCAGGAGAAGAGCCCATTATGAGCACACTACCTAAACATGCAGACCATATACCTGCACCTTTTTCATTGCAGATGCAGTGTGCTGTGCCTTTGGGGCTGAAAATGCTGTTCTTTTAATCTTTATGTTGGTACAACTGTGTTTGTAGAAGATGCTTAGCAACGAGATGAGTTTAAACTCATTAATTAACCTTCGTGATTACAATATATCAGAGAAGATGGCTGCAGTCATATGACAGAGCTTATGGAAATACACTGAAGTGAAATCAAAAACCATATGAATAGAAAAAAGAACAAGGGCAAAACATGGCATGACATTTCACACTGTGGAAATACTTTAAAGATATCACACAAATTTATTTTTTTAAAAATGAAACATGCTATGCAAGTCACCATTGTGCTCTTTCTCTCTTGGCTCTCAGATTATAGAAATCAGATTTAGAAAAGATCAACTAAATCCTATCTTCTATCTGCTATAAAAATGTTTTCTCCCAGTGGTATATTAGCTTCTAACCCAAAAGAACTGAAACATTTTCCATAAATATGGTTGCACATCACTAATATAATATGGCCTGCAGGCAGCTACTGGGATTTTTGCAGGATTTTCCCTATCACTTATTTCCAATTCAAAATAAGTTCTGTACAGATAATGGTTGCTTTACCCTCCCTGGAGAGAAAAGGATTTTTCTGATCAAGCTACAACTGCTGGTTTAAAAAAAAAAAAAAATCCATTGTTTTTGTAACTGATTGGTCCTACAGCATTTCAATTTCCCATTGCATCTAGATAATATTACCATGGTATATACCCTGCAGTTTCCTAGATTTGGTCTGTGGAACACCTAAGGAGTTTTGCAGTAATGGCAATCAGCACACTGCCTCTTCTCCCCCTGTGCCTTACATCTTCTCTTCTGTGAATGCTCTAAGTATATGTTTCCTTTTGTCTTTAGTTTGTTGTATTTCTTTGCATTAACATTGAAGGCATTTTTGGTCTTTGAGATGCAAACCAGAAATTACAGTAATACCGTTTGATTTGCAGTAAATTTGTAAGGCTTTATAATAAGCCATCAGGATCTAATAAGGACACTTGCTAAGGTGGGTTTTCATAATGCATCCATCTCAAAAAAAACCAAACTTCATTTCTCATGTCTTTGAGAGCATTCCTCCAGTTTCTCCCCCACAATGTTTTTCTTGTTCATGTTTAACAGGGAGGAACTAATTTCTGTCTTTCTTCCTTAAAGAATGCAGACCTAGAAAGTGCCAAATTCAATCACGAAAGCAGTAACTGGTTCAACATCCTTTCTGACAGGTTCTGATAACTTCAGGAAGGCTGCAGCAAAAGGAAATGCGAAGAATACCAAAAAACCTGCATCAAGGAAAGGGGCTTAGTGTTTCCTCAGACAGTCAGCCAGAAATCAAACCAGAAAAAAACAGGAACATTTTAGCTTATTCCAACTTACACTTCTTAAGCCTTGCCCCATAAATCAGTACCTACTCATCTTGAGTTCAATGGGTTGCATATAATGGCATTTAGAGTTTTAGAGGACAGAGCACAGTGCAGGATGAGACCCTGCCTAAAATTGCATAACTAAAGAGAAAAGCAGCTCTCTGTGACACTGCACAATCTGTCACGACCTTAACCCATCCATCTACAGACTGCCCCCACACTACACACATATTTGCAGAAGCCAGTCAAAAGTATCTTTTTGCCTCTCCTCACACTTTTACCCAGATCGCTTGTGTAAAGCATCCTGCAAAGGGGCGGGGGGAAACAAGGCAAATTATAAGTGATTAATCACAACTGAATAGCTTTGAAAAGTCCAAGACTTAGTAGGGGGAAGGGGAGACAATATGTCATTGAGGTTTCTGTCTTACCGCATGACAAAATCTGCTTGATCTATTTGTTTGCCGCAGCCGCTTTTTTTCAGGATCCCACCATTTCCCACCACGGAGCATTTCTTCAGTGGCAGCTGGAAGGGAGTAGCCTAGCAACACAAAACAAGGACCGGTTTTACAGAGGAAAACACATGCATCTTTGTAGCAGCCACTGCTGGAAAACCCAAGGAGCTGGCAGGACTCAAAGTGAGGAAAGAAAAGGGAGAATTAGGAGCTTGGGAAAAAAAAAAAAAAAAAAAAAAAGAAAAAGAAAAAGAAAAAAGAGTAGAGAAATTAGCTGGTAAGTAGACATAGGACAATTTTTATCCTTACTCCCCAAACCGGGACACAACAAATGTGATATAGAAGGTAACATTTCTGCAAAACCAAAATTGCCGAAAGTCCTGATGCGCATACTGGCCAAGCCAAATAGGTCAGAATGAGCCTTCTATCCAAGCTGCAGGGACACAGTGGAAATAAGACAACCACGGAAAAAATAACTTTTAAAAAAAAAACCAAAATCCATGAAAGTGACCCTCCTGAACTGATATACAAAAGATAGCTCTGAGGAAGAGAGAAAGGAAGGAATAGGGAATAAGGTGATGACAGCAGGGCACTGGGAATCAGGAGTCACCTTGGCTCCCTCCATGGTTGTGTCACTGGGATGAGTCACTCGAAACCCTTAGGCAAAGGTATTTAGAGTTTGACAGCAGCTCCTTAAACACTCAGCTGTCCGGACACAGCATAAATTAAAATTAGAAAGGGATTGTTTTAACGAAGGACCTCTTGTAGCCGCTTTGCAATGCATAAAAGTGAAAGGTCAAATTGTTGTGCTATCCTATCATCAAACACAGTAATAAATGAGATATGTGTAGTCTTTTTCATTCCAGAGGATCTCAGAACTATGGGTGGGACATCGTCCTGCCAGCCCCAAGTCATTCACCTCTAGTGAGGTTGGAACAGTCATTTAAACAGCACACAGTGTATCAGTGCAGCCTAGCATCTATATTTTTTAAAAAAGGTAGTGAAAAGACCTGTGAATTTAAAGCAGTGTGATTTAGTCACAGAATGGAATTTGTCTACAATACAAGAGTTAATATTCTCCACGTGGAAAAAATTGTGCAGGGATTTTTTATTTACCAAACCTGTCAAAACCTGACTTTTCAGTTGAGACACAAGTTACTACACAGGCCTCAGAGAATGCAGATGCCATGATGACAGGATGCAGCATCACCAAACAATTCTCCTCTCCGGGAGGACGAGGTAGAATGGCAGCAGCACTTGTCCTCACTTAGTATACTGAGCAACGTCTAACATTGCGTCAGGTATTCATCAGCCATTGCAACAGTGTACATGGTCCAGAAAACAGACCCAGCATTACAGCACAATGTCTGAATTTATTAGGACTTATTTCTACTGTCGTTTCCTCCTTAGATTTACTTGCTTTATCTTCTTTTCTCAGCAAACTAGATTCCATTCAGCTAGTATAAAGCCACAATCTGCTTTCTAATGAGAAACATTAAAGCATTCTGCTTATCCTACTTCTGGATTAAGATATACTAAAGCAGAAAAATAAATTTTAGTTTCCTGAGGCCCCACCACAATTAGGAGCCCAGTGACAGCACAGCAGAACAATACTAAGTATGCAGCTGCATTCTTGTTCTGCATCTGCCTTCTCAAGAACATTTTTTAATTTACACAGTTATTGAACTAGGAGCATATCTTGATATTCAAAGCACATCTTATCTCTGAGGTGATGCTGACCAAACAAGAGCTCCCATAATCACTAAAGGCAGGAGGTGGGGAGGATGGGAATCAGAGGAAATGTACAAGTGATTTGTTTTATAAATAACAGTACCTTTCTTATTCAAAATATATCCAAGTTCCTTCCAAGACAGCTAGTTATACAAAGACAAGGCTGTGACAAATCACAGACAAAGGCAAAAGCCATTAAGTCTTGCTTTTAAGAGCTGTGGACACTCTGTCACATAAAATCTGTGGCTTTAGTACATGTTGAGTGGCTTTAGACCCCCCAAATAAACATTTAGGAGCTACTAAATGCTTCAAAAATTCATGAGTTTCAAACAGCCTTTGCTGTTGCTTGAGTGAGGTGACTTGCTGTCCTTCAAGGGAGGCTTATGTCCTGTTATGCTCAAAGATGATAAAATTAGTTGTCATTTGCATACATGCTTTTGTTTCCAAAAGCACGTGAAGCTTTGAAACTCTTGTCCTTCAGAGAGTCCAAGAAATAAAAGAACAAGATCAGGGCTGCCAGGGTGATTTGAGGAAGCCAAAGGAAAGTAGAAGGGGCAGATAAAATGACCATAGTGGTTGTCCCTCTGCCTAACCTGTGAAGAAATCCACTTGCTCTATGGACATAGGAGGAAAACCAGACTGAACACAGCTCTCTGTGAAACACCACCATGTCCACAAGAGCTCTCAGAAGCATTTGCCTCCCCCAGCCAAGTACTCAAAATTCAGGACGTGGCACAGACATCAGATAGAGCCTACACAGCACTGTTTAGCTTAAAATGTTCAATGGATGCATTTTCCAGGGGACCATATGTAGAAGCTTCCTACAAAGGTTATGCAAAAGACCTAGTTCCAGTACCCTAACAGGGTGAAGAGGTGGTTGCAAAAGGCTAAGGATTAAGTGTTCCTGCTGCTCGGTGGGATTTCAGCTGCTTTGAGCTTAACGAAGAGCAATTGCTTAGGATGACCTGGGAGAAACCTGCATTTGTTATCTTGCATGTGACTTTTCTTCAAACATTTAAATCAAGGATCAGTATTATTGCTGAGACTTCGGGGGCATTTCAGGAACTCTGCCCTGAGCCTCTTTGTCCAAACAAACTGCCTGGTCGTACACAACTCATACAAGTCTTTAAGCCAAGTGTTGCCCATGAGCAACTATGAAAAATGTGGCTCCTTTTTATCTCTACAAAAGGCATTTCTCTTTTCCCTCTTTCAAAGGAACAGGCTCCCAGGCTTTGAAACTGTTAGGAAATCACCATCCTGAAATATATGTGTGTGTGTATATATATATATATACACACATATATATATGTACACCCAGCCCACTGTAGGATGTTAGTGCAATGCCACACTTTCCTCCTCTCCACAGTCAAAAGATGCTCATGGGACAGGTAGCAGAGAGAAAGGCACTTAGAGGCTCTTCAAAGCTGAAATGCTGTGGGCTTCATTCTGTGACATTCCATAAGCATTCTGCTCAATCTTTCCTTTGGGCTGCCCAAAATATGAGGTGCAGACAGGTTAAGCAAAATTGCAACTTAATTTTGTTGACAAAAATTGCAACAAAGGGAAGCTCCAGCCCTAACAAACAGTAGAATTACTCAGTTTATTACTAGCTTTCCATACCACTACTACGCCTTCAAGATGTTCCTCTGCATTCTCTTACTGCTTCTACTGCTGGCTTGTCAGGGTATGCACTGTGAATTTAACACTGAATTTAATATTTAATTATCAAAACCTGGAGTTATTTTTTCCTTTAAGGGTTTTAAAAAAAATCAAATATGGACTCCAATAATGATTTGTTTCCTCATAAAAGTGATCTTATGCTATCTTCATGGTGTGGGTGATCTGCCTTCAAATTTTTTGAACATTATGTTGGGGTTGAAGAGTTAGTAGAATGCTACAACTTTCTGCAGAATTGAACCTGGTTTACTTTTTTGTAAAATAGACTTGGGCATTACGTGTAATTACAGTAAGAGGTAATTTTCAATCAAGAATGTTACATTTTCAAGGTGATGGTGCTCTTTGGAGACAATAATATATGGTAAACCCAAGTTTGCTTCTAGGTTTCTATTACCAGCAAAATATGTTTCACGGAACTTAGAAAAATCTTCTCATGCTTTCCTTCTTTACCTCCCACAGTGTAACTCTTTGCTAGGCAAATTGTCGGTTCATAGCAGCATATAAATTCTCACATTGTGGCAACCCAGCTGTCATTTATGCTAAATGCTCACAAAAAGACCAGTTGTTTTTCTCCTTACAATTCTAAGCTGGCTTTACAAATGCTGGCTTTGGACTGTAAAGTTGTAACAAAAGAATTTCCATTAACATTAGCCTCCTGAAACTCTGTTATTTTCATTGTCAACACGTTTGTTATTTTCTTCATTCATAAAATTTTAATGAGCAGCCAGAGTCTTGTGGGTGGACTAGAAAAAACAGTGCAACATCAGTTCATCTAGCGTAATAGAGAAAATGTAAAAATAAATTACCAGCTCATCCCCATTTTTAAGCAGTCATTACCACAGAATTTGCAAATAGTGTTAACTAAAAACACCTTGCATATTGGAAATAAATGGGATGAAATCCCTTTAAAAGTTTAAAATAATTTTAGAAAGGATTCTGTAAGGTGGGTTTTAAAAAGCATCTCCAAACAAAGCCAGCGATGGAAAGGCCCCATTGTCTCATTTTCCCTGGTTTCAAACAATGAAACTCCATTGATAATCAATGAAGATGTTCTAGTTCATATTCATGTAAATGAAAGAAGAACCTGCACACCCCCCTGTTTACCTCCCCCCGTGAATTCAATGACAAATAAGCACACAAAGCAAGAGATTAAAGACTCCCAAGTGAATATGGGACTAATTTAACAAAGCATCTACCCAGCAATTCACTGATTAGTTTCATCATTCATCTAAGTAGAAATAAATCATTGTCATCAGTTAAAAGAACATTACACAGTACTAACAAAATATAATTTATTTTAGATAATGCTACTCTCATTCACTTTGATTTCATTGTTAGGTTGTTAATGCATTAATTTCTGCCCACTCCCTGCCAAAGAGTTAATCAGCAACCAAGTCCTTACTGGAAAAACAGGAAAAAATACAGTATTCAGCCTCTGATTTAATGCTGAAGATGTCAAAAACATTGAAAACACTGAGAACATAAATTAGATTTTTTTTTTTAAATAAGCCTTTTTGAATTTGCACGAGATGCTGTGATTTTACTGTCCCTTTTGAGAATGCAGCATCCTGATGAGAAGAGCATTGTTACACTGATTTTCCTAAGGAGCCAGCAAAACGCTGAGAGTTAATGAGAAGCCAAATTGAGTTCTTAATAAAACATTTGCTTGCACCTTTGCATAAGGAAGCAGCTGACACTTTAAAGGATAAGTCTCCGTGTGTCAGCCACAGGTAATGTGGCATTGTTTTTTTACACTGTCAGACATGGTGGGGTGGCAAATTCTCCTTCTTCTTTGTTTACAAATCATCTTCGGTCTGATGGGCCTTTTGTTCCTCCTGCAGAGCTGTCAAGACATGACAGCTTGAGGCAACCAGCTCCAAAGAAACATCAATGTCAGGCACTTCGTATTCTCTATAGGGGAATGTGGAAGGTGGCAATGGTTCCCTGCATTTCCTAAAAGAGAGGGGACTTTTCAGTCCACCTCCCACACTATGCCACTGTAGCGAGACAGATGATGTTCCTCTTTCCATCCTTTAGAAATAATTGTTGTTTTCTTGGGAAAATAACTGTTTTCACCAAAAAATGCTTAGGGTTAGGTTTTGGTGTTTCTTTTAGTGAAAACTGAAAATTCTGAAAAATAAGATGGACCTTTTTTCAGGAAGATTTCCTTTAAAATTGTGTGCACTGTTATCTAAAAGGTCTTGCATGTAGTAATTCATAACGTCAGACACTTTATATCATACACCTATTTTCAGCCTGGCCTCTCTTTTTGTAGTAACTGATTGAAATAACTACACAAAGTTTGAAATGCTTATAAAATCTTAACAGTAATTTAGAACTCACTTTTGTACAGAGAAACAGAAAAAACATGGATTAGAATGAAAGTGCCTGTGTATGAATGCTGGAAAGAGAGAAAATCTTTACCATACCATAAATCTTGAGCAAATGTTGTGGGCTGCAAGATACATGCATTTTAACATATTAAGAAACCACTTTACTAGCAGATTTATTGAATGCCATATAATTCCTATATTTTTTGTGTTCACACAAAGCTGTATTAGAAAAGCACATTAGTGAAACTGTTGACGACTGTATTTCTCATGTGCAAATTCTGTCAGAATCACAATGTATGGTCCACTGAGACTTGCTAAACATTTGCATTAGCTACAATTCATACAAAATTCTCTATATTCCACTAACTATAATGAGTGAAATGTTAAGCAAGATGCAAGCCAAAACCTTGCCTCTATGGTAACGCTGTCACAAAGCAGAGGGATAGGTGTAAGCACACTTTTTTTTGTCATTTTGTGGAACAGATCAGAATGGAGCCCCTGCCAGACTGATCCCAGGTCTGTAGCACACTGCCCTGTTTGCATATGATAATTACGAGCATCAACAAATAAGCTGAGCGTGGTTTTTCAAATTCTGGACATGGATACTACCAAACTCCAATATTTTATTACAAAGCAATTATTATAGGAAGAAACTGTGACAGTGACTGACTATGAAATCACACTAAGAGATAAGAAAGCAATCTTAAAATTAACCTTCTTTAGGTTTGTTTTTTTTTTTAAATAGTTTCCTTGCTCCACAGAGGCACTGCCAACTAACAAATTTTGAAACGTGAAGTTGGTTGCTCATAAAAAAAGAGAAGTGGTCCAGGAGGGGCAAGCTCCTCTGTAGTACCATGTAAGCCTGTCTCACTCATGACAGCAGTATCTTTATCAAGGATTTAAGTGGAATTAAACATTCAAGCTCATGTAAATTTTGTGCTCTTCACAAATATGTACTCCAGCTGGTATTGTTTTTCATGAGATTAACATCTCACGAAATAATTATATGAAGACACGGGACTGCAAAAGACCACTTAGGAGGCTGAATGCATTGCTCTGTGGCTGTAGGAAACTGTCTTATGTCCAAAAAGATACCTGAGATATTAACTGCAGAGCAACCACACAAAAAAGAGAGAATGCCTTGCAACATACCTGCATATTCACATAAAACACAGAGTACCAGTAACTAGTTGGCAGTCACTTTTAGTTCAAGCTGTACTTTAAGTAGGAACTTCAAAACAGTGTGTTCTCTAATAGCTTTCCACCCAGCATGAAGTCACTGCAAGTGAGTACTTGCTGTGAATTAAAAGAACATTTCAAATTGCTGCTGTGGCATTTAATTCAATGGAACCGGTCTTCCTACAGCCAGGATAGCACAGTGTGGGGATTATGGAATAATAAAAAAATTTTTAAAAAAAAAAAAATCACATTTGGAGAGTGTAATGCTTTATTTTAGAAAACAGACTGTTGATGGTATATCATAAACAGTATTTTTAAAAAGGAATGCTGCTCTGGGAATGTGAAGGGACATAGAAGACGAGGAGAGATTAATGGGTGGGAAATTCCAAAGTTCTGGATAATTTCTGGATCCAAACTTTATGGCCTGCAATGTGCTAGGACCCCAAACTTTGGATTAAAAAGGAGAAAAAGGAAATACTGTTCTATGATTAACCAGAAAAAGGAACTCAACCTACTGGGGGTGGGGAGGGTGTCACTTATTCTGGAAGATGTTACAGCCTTCAACATTTCCAGAATTGGGAGACCTCAAGAAAGATTTAAGCTTCCTTCCAAATAACTGCATTCAGATGTTCCATGGAGCAACGCAGTCCCATGTAAACTCACAAAATGGAAAAATAATGTACAAATTTCTTGAAAAACAGCTTGGCCAGAACTTGTAAATAATTGCCTGTGTTGGCTTCCCTAAACACCTTCTCACACACTTGAATAGCTCACTTGATTTTTTTTTTTTTTTTTTAAATCCTTTGTGGTAACAAGGATAAACTTTGATTCATAGGTTGAATCACTAAAACCTGTTTACAGCCACAGAACCACTCAGCAAATCCTTCCCTTTACCATATGCCATGCTGAGCTTAGAGGAAAATGCCATCCATTGTGTGGGATTCTCAGCCCTGCTCTTCTTTGCCAGCACCTCCTGAGATAAGACACACAACAGTCTCCCACTTCTATTTCAACTGATTCAGACTTAAATGCTCACACTGTACAGCATTTATACACCAGGCAGAAATTTAGCTCCTGGTTCACTTGCTTTCTGTGGCAGAAACACATTCAGACACACCAGGTATCCCAGTGGTTAATACTGCACTATGCTGAATGCTTAGCAGCAAACCCTTATCTTTTGGGCTCAGAGACCTAACTTGCAGACGCTGCTTCTGAAGATTTTGCCCATCCTTCACTTTTCCCTGCTCCTTTCTTAATCTGCTCCAAGTCTGACCAGAAGGAAAAAAGCTAAGTATATCAAACTGTATATGCCAGGGTTGCATTCACACAATGCTCTAAGCTTCAGTCAAAAAAAGTACATTGAAACATTTTAAAATTTTGACTAGATATTTCATGGAAATAAAGGTAAGCACAAATCACTTCAGAGGGGAAAACTATTTTTTTAACATCATGGATGCCTATGAAACAACAAGAGTAGTTTTATAAGAGTTTAATGAGTTATTCTGCAAGCCTGGGAAAATACCTACACTTACACAACTTTTAAATTCATCTCCTGCATTGCAGTATATAATTTCATAGCTGAGGAAGTTACTGTACATAGGCACACACTTTAACTTTCAGGCACAGAAGTTTTCGTTCACTACTATATTCCAGTTAGAGAAATGTAGACAGAAAATAAATAATATGATTGTCCAGTGACGATGTCCTCCAATTCTGACTGTACTTCCTCAGCAATTTTAGGATGAAGAACAGCAACAAGCTGCAACCAAAACAGAACAGGGAAAATTGCAGGGTATGTGCTTACATATGCCTGGTGTAAGAATATGTAGAAAATGAATTCTCATGTTGAATTAGTTTCTTGTGAGAGCGTGGAACAACGCACAGTCAAAAAAGATAGGAAAATACTTGCAAATTTTGCAAGACCAACTACTGTTCAGTAAGGGGTACTACTTAGTTTCCCAGCTTTACAAAGGATTTCTCAACACACTTTCATATATAGATGCAAGGCTATTGCGAGGACCATTCCACAATCGCACAGTTCCTAAGCATTTTAAAATCAATCCTAACCCTGCAGAACTGATGCAGGGTGAACATTTCGACAATCGCATGAGCAGAATACAATTGTGAAATGCAACAATAGCCTGCATTGAACATAAGTGGGGGTATGAAAGGCAGGAGGACTCTGAAGGTGTCAGGACACCCATCTGCATGGATGTGGTTGATTTACTAAAAAGCTCATCCAGCTATAGAAACACAAAGTTCTCCAAAATCTTATTAGCAGCACACAGCATATGCAATAAATAGGGTTAGTTTCAGCTCATAAAAAAATATAAAGAGCTTCCAATTCTACTTGTGTAAAAGACAATAACACTGAAACAAAGGAATGGCTCTCTGAATCCCTGAGGGCCCTCTGATCCTACTGATATGAATAAGGAGTTGCAGCAAAGGAAATTAATCCACTTATACATGCACGAAAATATGAATTTAGTTATCATGTGATACAAAAGCTTTGGCTTTTATTTCTTAGGCTGTCTTAGAAGCAATACACTTCCATTTAGCTAGAATATTAAACAATGAGCTTCTACAAGGAAAAGATCCACTAATAAGAAATGTTTCTTGCCTTTCCTTTACCTCTAAATTGTTCAGATGAATCAACGACGTCTATTGAGAATCACTAGTTAAAAAGACATCAAGGACAACTAGCAAGGATTGATCTCTCTAGGAAATTTGCAATTAGAGTTTGAGTGGGGTTTAAACACAGAGATTGAATTCTGACAGCATGGAAGCACAATTAGCTTTCTTTAATACTCACAGAAATATTTTTTTTCTTCTCTACTAATAAGAAAAATTAAGCCTCTCAAGAAAGATTCACTTACAGATAAGGAGGAAATATCTATCTATTTTAAGACTAATTTTAGACTTTGAAAATTCCAAATTTTACAATACAGATGCAGATTTATATACTGATCTTTCTTTCAGTAAAACCCAAACAACCCCCTCTGATTCCAAGTATTTAAATGTAGATAAACAGCAAAGGGAACCACAACAGAGACAGATTAGCTAGGAAACATTTTAGAGGCTCTGATGTTGTAAGGTGTTTACAATAGTTTGTGGATAGTGATTGGACAAAAAAGCCTTATGATATTAGGCTGCCTAGAAACACTAAAAAAAAAAATCCAACATGTAATATCATATTACAGGTTCAGTGAGTTCATTTAAATGCACTACTGAATTGGATGAAACAACAGCATGAATCTGGAGAAGTGGGCAATCACTTTTTTCGCCTCCCATAGCACACAGGGAAACCAAACACATAAAATACACTAAGAAATAAGAAACTGTTTGAGGAATCAATAAATGTACCCAGCTCCAAAGAGCTATTATATCTGGGCCAGGTCAGGAGCCTGCATCAATCTGTATCCTACATCTTTAGCTTATCCTTATCCACAAACCTAGATGGCATGGGAATTGGCTAACATAACTAACAATACAAGCAAAGTTGACCCCGTAAGAGTTGAAAAGCAAATAATAGTATGCAAAGAAAACAACACAAACAAATGTAAAGACTGCATGTAAAGCAAGAGTATAGGTCTTCATTTAGAATACTATCTTTCTGTAGAAAAGTAGAGCCAATGTTAAAAGACCTTGCTGAAAAGTAAAAAGAAGATGGTTAGCAGCATAATAGGATTTACATATGAGTGACTACCAAATTGTTTCAGAAGGAATGTTTACCAAAAAAGGAAGCAATTAGAGGAAAGTGCAGTGCCATGCAATGTCATGTCTAAAGATTATGAAAACAGAAGTTTAGAAGTCTAGGGAGGCAGAGGGGGAAAGCTGTCACAATCATAGAATCAATTCAGTTTCCATAAGCTATTTGTTTTTCCAGTAATGAAAACAAAATTCCCTGAAATTAATAGTATTTCACATAGACGTATGAGAGTAATTAATGAACTTATTCGAATAACTTATAATAAATTGATTTGAATAAACAACTATCACTTCTATATTGATAATAAAACAGCAGTGTAAGATTAAAATGGGGAAAAGTGTCATTTCAATATATAAGGGTGTAGATTCCCCAAAAAGCAAACAGAAAGTGTCATTTGTTGCAAGCCTACACAAAATTTAATTTGGAGCTAGCTCCTCTACGAAGAGCACAGCAAAACAGGGAGGCTAAGCTTCAGGGATTGAACCCAACCTAAGACTGAAGTTGCAGTAGTGCAGTGTACACACCAGAATCTGAACAGGACAAGTGAAGTTAAATTGTGCATACGGAGGCAACCGCAAACCCACTGAAAAGCAATGCAAACCAAAATTAATTTCACATAAAGGGATGCCTTTTGTCACTGACTTGGTGTTTCCCTTGGTTCTAGCATCATATAATTCAGGTACTGCAGTCCAACTTTCTGCTCCAGGCAGAGTCACCCATGAAAATGGGTCAATACATGCTGTTTCTTACATGCTTCAATGTCTCTGGATCAGTCAGGCAGTCTTTGTAACTCGCTGGGTTGTTCCACCGGCCGCACCCGCTGGGGCCCGGCTGGTCAGGCCCCGGCCCAGGCCGCGGGTCAGCACCCTGGACAGCTCCGTGAGCGGTCCAGCACCCTGGACAGCTCCGGGCAGCCCCTGCCCCCAGCCGGCGCTGCGAGTCCGCGGGAACTGCCGAGATTATTTCGGGTCACGTAGTGGGAAGTGCGAGCCTTCGGGGTCCGGTTTATCACTTGAAGAATTACAGTAATAAGGACCTGTGTGCCTCTATGAGACAGCACTTCATACTTTTTCATAGACCTTGAGTATCCTGTTGCTCTGAGCGAATACAACCCTGGTATTCTTGATGGCCCATTTCCAGCGTATCTTATTCATGTCATTCACATTCTGCTTCCCATTCCATTTGGTAAAAAACCCAAACCAAACCAACAACCAAAACAAAACAAACAACAACAAAAACCAAACAAACAAAAAACAAACAAAACACACACACACACACAAAAACCCAAACAAACAAACAAAAAACAAAAAACAAAAAACCAAACACACACCCTCTTACAGGTATAATTGCACTCACTGAGGGAAGAGGTTAAAAAAAAGGATGTGTTGTCCTCTGTCAAAGGTTGCAATTTGGAGAAGACAATGTCAAAAGTTTTAATAAACTGCAACTCTCTTCTGCCAGCTGAACAAAACACCACGGAAATCAGAGTAGGCACTCAGACATCTTTTCTTTTACTTTTTTTCTTTTAATATGTTGTTAGACCTGACAAATTGTTTTTCAGCTTTCTACTAAGCTTAAACAAACCTTATTTTTCACTAAAAATTATTCCCAAACCAAAAGCAAATCCAGGGCAAACTAATGAACGTCAAGACGATTCACTCAGCAGGAAGCTGTTAACATAACAGGAATGCACGGGCTTAGTTACTCCCTGAGTGCTAAGCACTACAGACCAGCAGGCTATAATAGTTGAGGTCTGCAGGGCTTTCTCTCACTTAGTTTTTGGGGTTTGCTTCAGCCCCTTTCAAACAGTAGCCTGGGGAGAGAAATTTCCTAACAGTAAATATTTGAGCCTTGTGACTTGGAAGAGGATAACAGTAAAAGAGCAAAGGACCTGGAGTTTATCAGTGAAGAACATCTGGATCCCCAATAGGGATAATAAGTCATTAGCCTCATGCTGAACCCACTGTCATGTACTTGCTAGCATCTAACACTAACATTCAAATATGACAGATGTCCACAGCTTCCATACAGCATTTTTAAAGACATATCTTTGACAGGACTGTTTCTCTGGATAAGGAAACCACTCCACTCTGAGTCTTACACTCATCGTACTGCTTTAAAATTCATCCTTTTACAAAGGCAGAAGTCACACAAAAACTGCCATGATCTTCCACCCTTTGAAAACTGACTTGTCTGATTTCAATACTCCCCAAACTTAATCTTCTAACTTTTCCTTTAGCTTTTTTAAATTCACATGAGGAATCTTGCGGAAAAAGACAGCACAGCCTGGTTGCTGGCTTTTGATAAGACATGTAACTGTGTCCTCTAGTTTCATCTTCCCACAGCGTCTCTAAGTTTATTTTAAGAGCTCTCTCAGACAGTCGATTAAAGAGACATATTCAAGTCGTATTGCTCTCCATCCATGTCTAGGTAGCCTTTAAAGGACAGACTTAGAAAAAATTATTCTGAAACAACTTTGTGAATGTTGTACATTATATTCCTTTTCAACCACATCCAGCTAAAAAATGTCACACTTAAAAAAAAAAAAAAAAAAAAAAAAGATGCTTTTTGCTCTAGGGATATAATCTCTCAGAATATCATCTGTGATTAGAAAGTCAGATTAGATTCTCTTCTCTTTTTGTATTTTTACCATCACTAGTAAAGATGCTGCACAGAGCAAGAGCACAAGTGGATCACTTAGACTGTCTATTTTTGTGCTGGTCTCCTGAGAATGCCACTCATGATACCTGGAAACAAAAGACTATTAGACCATTCCACTGTAATAACCAAGTTAACAACAATACTGTGCTTTTTCTTCAGTAAATGAGGGTCTAATGACCTCAGACTATGCAGGAACAAGTACCTTAAATAGATTCTTTTTTATAGCATCCCTCTTCTACTCCTAATTACATTTTCATGCCTCTCAATAGGTATCTGTACTCTTTTCACTGGGAATGAATGTGACTCTAGTTGTCTTGTGTGGCCATAGCCTACATTTTCTCATCTTTTTTACTCAGCTTCTCCTTCGCTGTAGCAAGGCCTGGCAAGTTTGGGGTATTTACCTTCATTGTTTCTATCACCAACACAGACAAGCTGGCCTAGTATATATGACACACCCATAATAAAGCTTATTTGTCTGGTACATCTCCAAGGTACATAGCTGAAAGCTAAGGTTGGTTTAACCATTTGTCAAAACATAACAGGCCAACACAGAGGCCACAGCGTACATGGTGGCACTACCATCTCATGACCACATACAGAATGACGGTTGTAATGGTCATAATCCAGCCCATGGGCCAGAGCTGAAAACCACATTTCTGACCTGCCTCATGCTGAGACACCAAGAAGAGTATTTTTCAAGAAGTGTCTTTACTAAAGACAAATTGCACTTGTTTTGAGCAGGAGCCTAAAAGCAAGCAAAAGAGAAGGTGAAGAGAAGGGCTCCTGTGCTATATGCCATCAAACACCTTGCTGGTATCACCAAACTTTACCTCTGTCCCCTGGATTAACACCACTTGTTTGGTATGAAATAAGATCAGTTGGACTGTCATCTTTGTTAATGGCTAGAGCAGTGATAACTTGGATGTCCATAATAAATTTACTAAATCAGAGACCTCTTGTAGGAAGGATGGTTAAAAACCTAGGAAAAGTAATGGTCCTTCTTTGAGTGAAAGACCTGCAGGCTTTGATGACAGAAAAGGTGATGTGGAAAGAAAGATAAAGGTCCAGTAGAAGACTGCAAGTCCCTCAGCCCCTTGGATGTCTAGCAGAGTAGTAGCACTGCATAAAACCATCTAAAGAGTCTGATAATAGTCTGCTATAAGTCTGATGAAAGTCTGTTGCTTTCCCAGGGTCCGGGTTAAGGACATCACTAAGAAACTTCTTAGCCTGGTACAGCCCTCAGACTATTAATACTACCTATTACTGTTCTTCCATGTGGGTGGCAAAGAAGTTGCAACCTGTAGTCCAAGGGCAATCAAAAGAGACTTCAGGGCCTTGGGACAGTTAGTAGGAGAATCCGAAGCACACATTATTTTCTCCTCTCTCCTTCCAGTTGTAGGCAGTGACACTAGAAGAAACAGACAGACACAGTCTACTAACACATGGCTCTGTGGTTGGTGTCAGCATGACAATTTTGGTTATCTTTTATAATGGGATGGCCTACATAGCACCAGGTTTTCTGGTGTCAGATGGAGTTCACCTTTCTCAAAGGGGGAAGAGGTTCTTTGCACATGAGCTAGCAGGGCTCATTGACAGAGCTTTAAACTAGACATGATGGGGGAGGAGGACAATATCAGGCTTGCCCGTGATAAGCTGTGGGATGAGACGCCAAGCATAGAGGGGTGGGGTGCTAGCGAGGACCATCAGGCAGTGTCCCTGAGATGTGTTAGCCATACTGGAGCACACTTCAAGGAGCACACTTCAGGTCTTATGGAGATGAGTCAGGGGCTCCTGAGGTAATAGAGGCCAACAGGAAAATACCAGCGAAATACTTCAAAGGATTTAAGGAGTGCTCCTCTAAGAAGGTGACACAGCCAACAGTCCAGCTGAAGTGCTTCTACACCAATGCACACAGCACAGGCAACAAACAGGAGGAGCAGGAAGTCACTGTGCTGCTAGAAAGCTATGACCTCATGGCCATTACTGAAACTTGGTGGGAGGGATGCTATGACTGGAGTGTGGCTATCGATGGCTACAGGCTGTTCAGAAGTGACAGGCAAGGAAGGAAGGGTGGAGAGGTTGCCCTCTATATCAAGAGATGGATAGAGTGTGAAGAGTTGTCTCTGAAGAATAGCCACGAGTAGGTTGAAAGCTTATGGGTAAGAATCAGAGACCGAGGCAACAAAGGAAACCTTGTGGTTGGTGTCTACTATAGGCCACCCAATCAGGGGGAGACCATTGAGGAAGCCTTCTTACTCCAGCTACAGGAAGCATCAGGCTTGCAGGCTCTTGTCCTGCTGGGGGACTTCAACCACCCCAACATCTGCTGGAAAAGTAGCATTGCAAGCTGTAGGCAATCCAGGAGACTCCTGGAGTGCTTTGAGGGTAACTTCTTAGGCCAGGTAATAGACAGCCCTGCCAGGGGGGATGCAATACTGGACCTGATGGTCACCAATGCAAGTGAGCTGATCAGTGATGTCAAAATTGGAAGCAGCCTGGACTGCAGTGATCACACACTCACAGAGTTTGCAGTCCTGAGAGATGTGGGACAGGCAAACAGTAAAGTCAGGACCCTGCCTTTTAGGAAAATCAACTTCCAGCTCTTCAAGGAGTTAGTCAATAGGGCACCCCGAGAGACTGCCCTCAGGTACAAGGTAGCAGAATGGAGCTGGCAGATCTTTAAGGACACTTTCCATAGAGCACAAGAGTTCTCCATCCCCAGGTGTAAGAGATTGGGTAAGGCAAGAGGCTGGCATGGCTGAGTCAAGACCTGCTGGTCAAACTAAAGGGCAAGAAGGAAATGCACAGGCAGTGGAAGCAGGGACAGGTATCCTGGGAAGGGTATAGGGACACTGCCCGGTTGCGCAGAGATGAGATCAGGAAGGCTGAGGTGCAGCTGGAGCTGACCTTGGCAAGGGATGCAGAGAATAACAAGAATGGCTTCCACAGGTATGTCAACCAGAAAAGGAAGGTCAAAGAAAGCATAAGCCCCCCGATGAGCAAGACTGGCAAACTGGTAACAACAGAGAAGGAGAAGGCTGAGGTACTCAACAACTTCTTTGCCTCAGCCCTCACTGGCAAGCTTTCTTCCCACACCTCTCGAATGGATGAACTGTAAGACATGGACTGGGGGAGCAAAGTCCCTCCCACTGTAAGGGAAGATCAGGTTTGTGACCACCTAAGGAACCTGAACATACATAGGTCTATGGGACCTGATGAGATGCATCCCAGAGTCCTGAGGGAATTGGCTGATGTAGTTGCCAAGCCATTCTCCATGATGTTTGAGAAGCCATGGCAGTCAGGTGAAGTCCTTGGTGACTGGAAAAAAGGAACATCGCACCCATTTTTAAAAAGGGTAGGAAGGAAGACCCCAGGGACTACTGACCTGTCAGCTTTACCTCTGTTCCTGGGAAGACCATAGAAACTGTGCTAAGGCACATGGAGGACAGGAAGGTGATTCAATACAGCCAGCAACAGCTTCACCAATGGCAAGTCCTGCCTGACCAATCTAGCGGCCTTCTACGATGGAGTAACTATATCAGTGGACAAAAGAAGGGCTGCAGATGTCCTCTATCTGGACTTCTGTAAAATCTTTGACATGGTCTCCCACAACATCCTTCTCTCTAAACTGGAGAGGTATGGATTTGATGGATGGACTGCTTGATGGATGAGGAACTGGCTGCATGATGGCACACAGGGAGTAGTGGTCAATGGCACAATGTTTGGATGGACACTGGTGACAAGTGGTATCCCTCAGGGGACCATACTGGGACCAGTACTGTTTAACATCTTCATCAATGACATAGTGGGATCAAGTGCACCCTCAGCAAGTTTAAGGATGACACCAAGCTGAGTGGTGCAGTTGACATGCCTGAGGGACAGGATGCCATCCAGAGTGACCTGGACAAGCTCAAGAAGTAGGCCCATATGAACCTCATGAGATTCAACAAGACCAAGCGCAAGGTCTAGCACCCAAGTTGAGGCAACTCCTGGTGTCAACACAGGCTGGGAGATGAAGGGATTGAGAGCAGCCTTGTGGAGAAGCACATGGGGGTGCTCATGGATGAAAGATTGGACAGGAGCCAGCAATGTGTGCTTGCAGCCCAGAAGGCAAATCATATTTTGGGCTGCATCAAAAGGAGTGTGGCCAGCAGGTCGAGGGAGGTGATTCTGCCCCACTGTTCTGCTCTGGTGAGACCCCACCTGGAGTCCTGTGTCCAGCTCTGCAGCTCTCAGTACAGGAAAGACATGGACCTGTTGGAGAGGGGCCAGAGGAGGCCACCAAGATGATCAGAAGGCTGGAACACCTCTCCTATGAGGACAAGCTGAGAGAGTTGGCGTTGTTCAGCCTATAGAAGAGAAGGCTCCAGGGAGACCTTACTGTAGCTTTACAGTACTTGAAAGGGGCCTATAAGAAAGATGGGGACAGACTTATTAGCAGGGCCTGTTACAACAGGACAAGGCGTAATGGTTTTACATGAAAGGAGGGCAGATTCAGGCTAGACATGATGAAGAAACTTTTTTACAATGATGGTGGTAAAACACTGGCACAGGTTGCCCAGAGAGGTGGTAGATGCCCCATCCCTGGAGACATTCCATGCCAGGCTGGACGGGGCTCTGAGCAACCTGATCTAGTTGATGTCCCTGATCATTGCAGGGGGGTTGGGACTAGATGACCTTTGAACCCAAACTATGCTATGATAATAGTGATCATTTTTACTGTATAGAAGTTCACATTTGAAATATCTTCTTCTCTTTCCTTTCAAAACCACACTGGTTCATTTCAGAGTTAAATCCCAAAGTGAAACCTTACTGGAACTAATGAGTGTCATCTAGTTTTTGCATTAAAATCTTGGAAGTCTGTGAAATTCATAACCTTTCATAAATTAAATCTGGATTCAGCTGAAAAGTTTGTGGATGTTAATGAATTAATGGCCTACACTTTTTGTTCACAGCAAAGCCTAGTTGCACAGCTTCCATTTCAACAGTGAAAGTTTTCACCAAGGTTTCATTAAGCCTGAAGAGGATACTTGTAGATACTACTGACTGGCAGACACTGTCTTCCAAATATTGCAGTGAAATGAAGAGGAGGTTGTTTTACAACACCATGTGAAAGATAAATTAGCAATGACTCTACATGAGAATTCAAAATGGGCTAGTCTTTCACATCAGGTTCGGCAAAGCAGTGGGTCACAGGCTATGTTATTTTACATCACTCCTCCCACTCCTGCTTAAAATTCAGACATCCAAATTCACTACATCAAAGAAATGCTGCAGCTCCATTGAACTTGCAGAAATTGATACACGACAGGGCTCTACACAGAGCTAAGAGCTCACTGCCTACCCAGAGATCTCAATGCACAACAGAACAAAAATAAAACCCACGTGCTTCACAGTAGGAGCAGTTCTCTGACAGGTCATCCAGGGCTTGAGATGAAGCACTTCTCAGACCTCTCAAGCCTCACGTATAATATAATATTATGAGTGAGACTCACCCCTAGCATCTCATTCCTCCACTATTGTGCCATCCATATAAGAGTTAGTCCTAAAGCAGGAGAGAATGACTTTTTGTCCTAAGTGCACTTGCCTGAAAAGCACACAGGTTGTTAGAGAGACAGAAGCTGCAATGTGACTCCCACCACAGCCTCATGCACAGAGAAGTCCCATGAAATGCCATTCCACACTGGGCTGCAGCCTCACCTCCCAGAAACCTCACTAATACCGCACACCGTCACATCCCCTATCTCATGGTACAGTTAACTGCTCCACAAGCTCTCTGCCTTGTCCCCCTGAGTTCCACAGAGTTTCATATATTGGGTCATTAAAAGGTAAAGAGATACCCTTTCTAAGAGCATCATATAGCAGGATGCAGGCAGCCAGCATTCAGCATTTTTCTTTCCCTCTGCTGCCATGCACAAGAAAGTATTCCAAATGAAGACAGACAGACAAACAGAAAGAAGGCATTTGGCTGAGGTGCGTAGATCTGCTTGACATGAAGGACAGACCTCTAATGCAAAAGCTCACACCTTAGTCAGCAAAAAAATCTATAATTCCTAACCAGAAGCATGTGCACATATGGAGAAATATCAAGCTGTAACATGGAGAGTTTTTAACAGAGATTTCATTATTAGATACAATATTGTCAGTTACTTCTGAAGTGCTGAATGCTGTAATTTTATATTCATATATACTTTACACGTGTATCTATAAAGTGAGAGTATAATGACGAAAATGCAATTATAGACTGTAATGGCTAGGAATAAGCATTAAATAGGAAAAATTACAATGAATCAAACAAAACGAACATGTTTCATAAATGACTGAAAAAAAATACTGCCATGATTTTGCAGTAAACATAATAACAGAAGAGCAAGTTCTCACTGTTGACCCAGCAGATGAGGTAATGTCCTACACAGCTGATCGTACACTCAAGAGATCCCAACTTTCATTGTCTCTAAACACTGATGTAATTTATATCCATTTGCACAGCCGGAACGGTGCTTTAAAGAACCCAAAGCACAAAAGTAAAGCTCAATCTATCCATTAACAACCCAAGTAGTCATGGGGATAGAAATTAAAATATTTTATCCATAAAATCTATATTTTTCTAGAGTTAATTTTAAATTTAGGATAATTTAGGCTAGCATTTCTCAGTATTCTGATCACAATCAGGATGTATGTTATATTTCGTTTTAGTTTTGATCATGGATTTCAGTGACTTGGTAAGGCAATATACTTTATATGTCTTTTCTGCATGGTAGACCTAGGTAGCAAATTTTCTAAAAATCAATGTTTCAAGCTATGGTGAGGTGTTTTGGTATTGCACAGTTTGACAGGCAAAGTCGGCAGTTCTATTCCCACATTTATACTTTGAGGGATGGCGGAAATACGATACAGACTTCTGGAGGCAACGATGAGCGACTAGAACTCATTACTGCGTTATGGTAAACAGTTCATTATAAGGAGGCTTTTGTATCCAGCAGCAATAGCTGTGCTGTGGCACGGTAACTGCAGCCTTGGACACTAACGTGCTGCAGCTGAAGCACCGCTACTGTACTAGACTGAGAAATCACCAGCTGCAACCCTAGAGCTTGAGTGACTCGGGAGGTCAGGCTGGGTCATAAGGGTTCCTGCTGCCTTTCAGCCTGCTGCACTGGAGATAATGACCCAGAGCACGTTGCACCTGCAGGTGTCCAAGTATCTGAAGATATGAAGTGTGGCAAATAGAATAATAATCTGCAAGCAGCCTTTTCATGGCACTCCAAGCTCAATCTCCAAGCAATGGGGATTCCAAACCCCAGAGAACCTACAGGCTGGAATATCGTCTCTATCGTAACAGATTTATTTTCTGTTTCTTCCTTCAAATTGAAGTTCCTTTTCCTCATTCAAATGAAACTGTCGCACATGATTCCAGACAAGTCTCAAAGGAGTGGGAAGAATATCAATGCACAATGTAAATCACTCTGAACACACCGCCAAAGTAAAAAATCATTTTTACTCAGCTCATCATTTTTGCAGAAGACAGCTTTTTTGTCCCTCGACTAAGTAGCTAGGCATCTGTTGAAGGCAAAACATAAAGACATGGCAATCAAAAGACAAATTTTTAAGCATAAAACCATGTTTTTTACATTTACTCCTTCTGACATAAATTTGGAATGCACTGCCAATAAATGGTAGTTAGGCATATGTTAGTGAAATGAAAAAGACCCCAAAAGCATAATTTCAGAGAAAATGCGTTTTGAAAAAGAACTTCCATGAATTCTGGTGGAAAGGTTACTCAAAGCCACACATACTGTCACATTTTTGCAAGTTATACTGTATTTAGCTTCCTTGAAAGTGCAACAGTAAATAGGATGTTGACCTATTTGCCAGAAGATGGAAGAAACTTAAGTTTATAGGGAATAGGGCTGTTAGGTGACTGATTTGGATTGCTGTCTAATTAGGAATGCTACACATCTTAGATTTTCTATATTTACTCAGGTTTTAAGGATATTTCAAAAATTAGCCATACCTGGCCTGCTAATGAGATGTTTAACAAAATAATTGTATATGGTTTCCAAAAATATGATCTGCAGAGCTAAAATAATATCAAATTAACTTTAAAATGTCAGAGACAAATGTCATCACAATATGTTAAATGAGAATGGAAACATGGTAGTTTTATGATCTAAAAAGATCAAAAAAACCTCATAGAAATAAATGGAGAGAGACTAAGGAAGAAATTGATAATGTGCCTATCCTCTTAAAAATGCACTGGGGAGAGCACTAACAAGAGGGGATACTGCATGTTCAGACATGTAAGAAAAACATCATTACAAAAATAGTGCAACACCATAATGGAGGAACTTCTTACTGCAGGAATATTCAGAAAATAAGTATGAGCAACAAGATTCTAATTATAGAGGATTAAAGAAAAGAAAACCATTATTCACCTGAAGTTAGGTAATGCCCAACTAATCAAAACTCCCGACTGCATGTGTAGTACTTCTGCAGAATCATCACCTCCCCTTATGTTGCCTGTGATTATTAAGTACCCTGCCTGTTGTGACTTTATGTTGCTCGATGAAATTTACCAACTAGTCAGCTAAATTTCAGAAGTTAGTGCATCAAGCATAGGATGTGAGCTTAAAGTCTACCAATGTGAAAGGAAAAAACAAACAAACCAAAACAAAACCATGCACACATTTTCAGTCCAGTGAATCTTCTGAAGTCCTCTTTAACCGCTAAGTTATACTGGACAAGACTGGAAGCTCAGTGGGTTGGATCAGGCAAATACAGAGTGTAACAAAACCTCATACAAGTATTAAAAACCTCTAAGAACTGTGCACTGTTTCCTTTGGATGCGGCAAACCAAACATATAACCTGTATCATATATGTTCTTTAAACTGGAGTTCTGTTCTAGGTTCTTCTAATCCCCTTAGGTAGCTGCTTGTTTCCCATCCATAAAACAGAGAACAACAGTAAAATCTATATTGTGGGGTCTGCAGAGAAAAAGTGCTCCTCAAGAGCTAAGCTTATCTTGCTTTAATTAAAAAAAAAAAAATTACCTCTCCTTACAAAGTTAGTTTCAGCTGTGTTCTTATACCTTCAAAGCCACAACAAGGCTATCAGAATAGAGAACACTATTACACAGTATTACTATGAAGAAAAAAGGCATCCAGACAACAAAGAAATAGGCAACAGCAAAGCAACCGCAACTCCTGTCTGACACCAGTCATGAGTAAATCATTTCACGGTTGAAAAACTGACTGCAAAAACCTGTAATTCATTTCTAGAACACTTTGAATGTCGCTCCAGGTGTGCAAATTACCCCAGTATCAGACTAATGGAGTAGCACTTACGTGGAAGGGGGTTGTCTCATCTTTATGCAGGATTCAAATCCCCACAGCAGGATAAAGCAGAGAAGTCAGAAGAGTTACACGGCTGTTAAACAGGTGCAAAATGAGACTCATGCTACTTGTCTTTACCGCTGCAATGACTCTCTGTCTCTAAGGTCTATAATAAGTGACATGAACTCCACACAACATGACAGCAGCCCAGAAAGCATTAATGGAGGAGTCAATTGACCACCCCAAGTGTGATTAAAAGGACAAAACTACAAAGAAACACTAATAAAGACTGAAGAATAACGGCAGCAGGTGGGGAGGGCTGCAGACTACACAGGAGAGATCTCGGAGCCACAGACAAAAATGTGGTGAGGAAAGCAGGATAAAGAACTAAAGCAGCAGACACGGGACCTGTCAGCGATGGCTCAGTACAGGGTGCTTGGGCTAGAACTCAGGAGAAACACAGGCGGAGTTACTTGGACATTAAGAAGTCATGAACTAGGTTCCCTCTGAACAGTCAGACATAAGGCTCGGCTTCTCATGGCTGGGGGTAGCTTGCTTTCTGCTGTGCAGCAAGAAAGAAGACAGGTCTTTCTATCGGAGAAAGGGACACTGATCCAAAGGGATGCTGTAGATAGCAGATGTCTTTGATAAGAGCCAATGCAAAAGTAGACTGGAACGAGTGAGTTTTGAAAAATGTTGATTTACTCTCATGCTCTTACTCGTAATAAGATTAACCACAGATACATCTATAGTGTAGTACACATACTAGTTCACTTTACTTTCATGTTATCAAAATTCCTGCTGCTATCAGACAAAAGGTATATTTATTGTTCTACAATTTTTTGCCCCTCTCAGCCAGACACCAGCTCAAATTTTAGCTTAGGCATGGCAAGATTCTGCCTCAGCTGACAAGCCAGAGAGGCTTTTACAGCCTTAAAGAGAAAGTGCCTATTAATGAGAACATGTGATTTCTGAAATCAAGAACTGTGTTAGGTCTCTCAGTAAATCATGTTTGATTTTGATCTGCCTTGTACATTGTCAGCTCCATGGAGAAGCAATGGTAAAAGAATCATGTAAAATTTTAGCACCTGACAAATGTATGATAAAAACCTTATTAAGCTGGCAACTCTGGTTAGGAGCAAGGCAACACACAATCTGACTTGCTTTTCCTTAGTGCTCTGAGGGAATGACAGGAATGAAAACTTGCTTTTGTCAGTGGGAAGATAAACCTTGGGAATATGAAAGAAGGAGCTCTATTGAGTAAAAAGGTGCCATTTTTTACAAATTCACATTAAATGACTTGATAGAGCTAAACTCACAGAGAGTGTGTTAATGGAATCCCCCTTCTCTCCAACTCCACTCAGCACTTTGCTAGAACCACCAAACCTGAGATGATAACAGCCATTACATTAAGACCCTTGCCAGGTCAAGTTGGCCTTTCAGGTTGCCTTATCTTAGACAAATATTACACTCAACTAAAGCTGGCAAAAATAATAAAGTGCAAATTTATATGAAGTGCAGACCCAGAAGTATTCACAAGTAGGGGGAAAAAAAGAGGAAAGATAACAGGGACATAGTTACTAACGCGCATTTTACAAACCAAATCAGTGCAAAAATCAAGTTTACATGGTTAACAAGAGTAGTACTGGATGGAGGTAACTGGCATATCAAACTTTGGAGTGCTTGGAAAAATGGAAAGAAGGCCTGAAAGCTTATATTTAAAAGAATAAAACCAGATATTATCTCTTGCATAACTCATTACTGTGAATGACGAATTCTATGGATATGGTCCTTGCAGGATCAAAATGCTAGCACTGAAGCTAGCATGAAGAATCTAATTTACATTGGAGTGGAACCACCCTGAACACTTTCTAACTTTGCCTCCATGCTTTTCATCTCTGATGAAAGAAGACCTTTTGAAATCATAAAAAAACCCACAAGTTTCTGATCTTCATTGGAAAAGTTATTTATTTTGTAGGCTTCATGCAACAGCACGTTTCAGAAAAGTATTTAGCCTTACAAGTGCCCAGTGGGACCAGATATCAAACTTAAAAGAGAAACTATCATTGCTAATTACCACTTCATAGGTTTTCTCTACAACTTCCTCATCTCTCAGATGGTCTGTTCTTGAGTAACCAGATAGTCTATTTAAAAATCCTAAAACACAGGGACTATCCAGACATTCTGATGACAATTTGCGGTTAATTCATGCCTGATGAGGATAGTATCTAGTTCTCTCTCAGAGGAAAAAAAAAATGCTGGAGAAACTAACATTCCCACTACTGCATCAGGAAACCAGGACACCAGTGATTTCACTTCCTTCTTTGGGTCACATGCCAAGGATCTCTGTACCACTTAAAAACTAAATGAAAAACGAAAGCAAAATTATGGATAACCCCACTTTAACATGGTGATGTTGACCATTGTGGCACATCACTGCATGCACCATCCTCATACACAGACTCGGACAAGCATAGAAAAAATGTGGCCTTTGCCCTACAAAAGTAACAGTCATAGAGTAAGATCGGCTCATTGAGAGAGATGGAGAAGCAGAAAAGTGCACAAAGATTCTGGAAGACTTACGCATAGCTTGCCTGTAAGGACTCTGTGGAGCATCAAGTCAAGGATGATTCACTGCTTATTGGCAAAAGCAACAGAAAGGATGTTGTCAATTGGGATGGGGGCAAGGAAGAGCAGTGACAAAAAGCTCCATTTTATCTCATTGGAGTGGCTATTTCAGATTTCCTTTGCTTTTTCACTCAGAGAATATTTTAAGGAGTATGAACAAGTATTTTTCAGTTAGACTAAATGAAGAAGATAAATCACTTATTCACTACATGAAAACAAAGAAGTTCAAGAACTGGGGAAAAAAAAAAAATCATTCTTTGTGAATCATGAAGAAGCCACAAAACCAACTTTATGTGTCCCTAGCAGAATTGTGCTCAGCGAGACTGTAACTGTTGGCTAAATCCTGGCCATGCTGAAGTCAACTGTAACACTGCTATTGACTTTGGTGTAACTACGCTTCACTTGACCTATTTTGCAACATAGTTTGTTATTAATTTCCCCAACATGCTTATTTTGATACTTAACAGTCCAGCATCCACATTTCTCTGCTTGGTGACTGCCTTGAAAAGACAAATGCAACCGCTGTGCTGACCACAGCCACAGCTGTGCTAGGATGAGGGAGTGTCAGCCTTGGGTACCACTTGGAGGACAGACCCTAAACTGAGGAATTGGAACTGCAAAACCTCTGTCAAGACCAGAGCCAGGAAAGCAGTGCTGGCGAGCTTAAATTGAGGTAGTCCTGCTTTTCAAAGGCCTTGCTTAATGCCATAGAGTGGAGAAGAGCTCCTGTCTGCTATATTCATATACTGCCCAGAATATCACAGGGACTCTCTAAGTGTCTTCCATTTTTTTGTCTGTGAAGCAAAAGAAACAGTGGTTCGGCATCTATATTGCACAGGAAAAAGGGGGTTTGCAGTATTTCTTCCCCATATACTTCCCATGCAGAAACCCCCATTTTCATTGTCTCCAGAGATTATTAGGCATAGATTTAACTGTGCAGTAACACCATACATTGAATTTTAATGATTGTAAAGTGCTTGAGGGAATTGCTAAAAAGAGCATCATACTAATACTAAGGATTATTTATCTTTGTCTTTCTTATTTCTTTTTCTTGCACAACAGTATATTACAGAATAGCTGTGTGTAGCTTTGGCATTTATCGTCTCCTTTCACCTAAACTGTCTCCTATTGAGCCTAGTCCCATCACTTAAATTTACAGCATTGCTCCTGAATAACAAGCTACACTCTGCACATCCCAAGCTCTGCTGCAAGGGAAATGAAGCAAGACAAGCCAGTGGGTTTTAGATTGAGGAAAACACTGTAGATGGTCTGGATGGTGCGATGTCTATTAATGAATTAGCCTACAAACATATTAGTCAGCCTGAAAGTCAGAATACACTACACATTCCTGTTCTACATTCTTGTCATATTCGCAACCTCATTAAAAATCATCAACAGAAAGCATTTCTTGATATTAATTCATGCCCTGCAAGCAGCTCTAATTCAGCTTGGCTCTATACACTCAGAAATAAACATGTACCATAGGAGGTCCATGCAATCTTCACTGTGCCCCCTGGAGAGGGGGCTCACAGCAGGCAACTGTCTGTCTGTCTGTTTCAACTTTTAATACATAAAGTACACTGAGTTTACTGAGGCAGAGAGATGGGCAAGATTAGCTGACACAGACTGTCAGAGCTGTGACTGCAGCACATAGAGATCATACCCCAGAAAGGAGAAAATACCTGAACTCCATTCCCTGCTCAGTCCTTGGTGCACATTGTCAAGGAGAAAAGATGAGCATGCATGTTGGGACACTAGGTTTGCCTCATCATCAGTAACACCCAGTGGTCTCCTGGCTACAGGAATAACCAGCAACATTAAACACAAGCTCGTTCAAGCAGAAAGGTGCCATTAAGCTCTGCTGGTCAGAGGATATGGCATTGATGTTTTGTACCATCTCCAAAGAGAAAGTCCAAGGATACATCTCTGATGGCATGACACAGCTAATTGTCACATATCTTCCTTACAGACTACCAGAAAAAACAAGAACGTTCAGAGGTTTAAAAAAAAAATATCTGATAAAGAGTTGTGGTTATTTAGCCTAGAAAAAAAGACTGTGGGGAGACTTGATAGCAGTCATACGTGGAAAAGATTTAAAAAAAAAAAAATCTTAAATTATAGCCAGGGGGGAATTTTAAGTTAGATGTCAGGAAAACATCCTGTACATAACAACAGCAAAGTACTGGAAGGGACTGTCTAGTGGGCTGTGGAATTGCCATTACTGGCAGCTGTAAAAAATTATTAAATATCTGTCGGGTACAGCCCAGGTAGAACTGTCTGCCATGGGGCAGAGGCAAGAGGGCAGAGACTGCTGAGTATCCCCTGAAGACAATGACTTTGCATAGATTTCACTATGATACCATCAGAATGAACTGATGGTGCCCCTGGATTTTGGTGTAGCACTGTGTAGTGAATCCCCACATTCTCAGGGTAAAAGGAAAAGGCAGGCGCCCTTGCATGTATGTATTTTGTTTTTCACCTGACATGCAATTCCCATGCCACAGAATAAAGGTACCCAAATGCACTTGCATGACTTGGGAGTTCCTAGAAAACATTACAGGTCTCACTGAGCTAGTATTTGGGTATAACTCAGGTAATTTCCTCTTGATCAAATGATCATCTGGAACCTCATGCTTTTCATCTCAACCTTCTGAAATTGGACACTATTAGTCCACTAGATTTTGCACTGAGAAAACCACAACTATTGCACAATGAGCTTCCATGAGGCAATATTAAGGTATCTCTACTGCAGTCACCACGCTGGCATGCAGGAACCTCAAAACTCCACCCTAACCCAGCTCACAGGCTGCCCAGGGAAGTCGCTGAGCCACCATCCCCAGAGGTGTTTAAAAAAAATGTATAGATGAGGCTCTTAGGGACATGGTTTAGTGCTAGAGCTAGGTTATGGTGGGACTTGATGATCTTAAAGGTCTCTTCCAATCAAAATGATTCTATGATTCTCTAACTGACCTTCAGCCAGCAGATCCAGGGCTCACCTAGGACAGCGGGCAGAATCATGCTGGCAATAATGTACCTCACATGAAAATATCCTGTGAATGCCTGCAGCAGTCTTCCTGGGACTGATGGACTGGGCTAAAGCCAAGCGAGCCTAAGCCGTGGTCTAGGGCTTAAGTATTTCTTCCTCAAACCACATGCAAAGCCAGATATGCCTATGCGCAAGTTGCTGTTCTCCAAAACATGCCTAGACTAGCACTGTCAACTGTCACCAGCCTCAAATGCCCATGGCTTGCAGAAGTGTCTAAGACAGTCTTTAAAAAATAAATGTAAAATGAAAAAAAATAAAAATAATCTAAAAAAAAAAAAAAAAAAGAAAAGAAAGAAGAAGAAGAAAGACACCATCTCTGCATTGGAAAGAACTATTTCTTTCTGCATTTGAGACTCACAGTTATGTTACCCAAGTTCAGATTCACAAGGCTGTTAAATATCATATCCTGACTCATTTCAGATGGAAAGACACCAGTGCCTTCAGTTATCTTGCCTTCCCCTCCCATTGCAGACTACCGCTTTAGCCATCACACATTAAATAGTCATCTCAGACTGGTGGTTATTGGCTAGTAGACGATCAGCAGCACAGATTTAATTGTCAATTTTCTTCCTAAAAACTCTGGAAAAGCATCAAGCTCTGTTGATCAAGAAGGAAAAAACAGTCTGAAATCTTGATGTGAGCAAATGGGTTAAATGGTACTTCACCTGCACGTCCAGCATCACAAGATTTATCTGGTGCATCTTCATGTAAGAACACCACTACCGTGTTACTTTCCCAACATCCAAAATGTCATTTGGAAACCAATGCTTGCCTCATCAGAGCCATTCGGATGATAAAAGTCATTCCAGAAGAGAACCACAGCCCTTCCTCTCCACAACATATCAGGTGATAAGGAGTCTAAATCAACCATTCCTGGCTACAGAAGTCAATTCCTGAACTGTAATGCAGCAGATTTCTCATTAAATGTAAAGCTGGGCTTACACGCCCCCCCCTAAGCTAGAAGATATAAAGGATCTTTTGAAAGTCACTATATAATCCTCCTACAAGATTTGTAACCATGCTACCACTTCTTAATAGCTTCTGTAATGGTGTGACCTTCCCTGACTTTCTTCAAGCCTGTAGACTCTGCTAAGCCATGCTTCCACCCATACTTAGGAATACCTGGAAGAAGAAGGGGGCTACGTCTTTGCTCCAGTTGAAATACTTTCTGAACATAATCTGATATCCTGCCACACTCTAGTACAATTTGCATAAGCCATATCAAGAAATGAAACAACTGTATGAAAAACAGAAGTATGTAGTATTTCATCAATTTCTACTCATTCTTCTGCCAGGTGATAAATTCAAAGCACAAAATGCAACCGAACTTAAGCCTCGAACAAGCCAGTATTGGTATCAAGTCTATTTTATAAGTATTTCACCAAAAAAGCTAACTATTGAACGTAGCAAATTAATGTAATGCAATCTGATCATTGAATTAATATATAGTCACATATACAGTAAAAAGTCTATAAGCTGAACAAGATTACTTTAAAAAATTAAAATTAATAAGTAATAAGAAAGGCTAACAGGTGTTCAGGATATAAAGGATAAAGCTTACTCAAGATTTAGACACTGACTTCCAAAGAAGCAAAGGTATCATTGCACCTGTAGGTGGAAGTCTTGGTACAGAAATTAATTCACTGCCAGAAAAAAACCCCGCATGGAGAAAGAAAGAACCTCCTTTTAGCATCTTATCAGTTATATAAAGCTACAATAAAACAAACAAATCTAACCGTGTTGCCTTTGGGTAGATGAGAACCAACTCATTTCTATTTTTATACCTTCAGTCAGGCAACTCATATGCCCTGTAGTTAGTTACTTGTAGCCATCAGAAGTTTGCTCTTCCTATAGCTTCACATCTGTGACCACGTCCTTTGATTATTCTTCCGCTTACAACATTTCTTGCTCATAAAGCAGCAACTTTATGTCCCCATAAAGCACACAAACATTGATTAAAAAACCCCATAAAATTCCCAGGGCAGTAGTACAGCCTCTCTGGCCACCATTGCCCATGCTGCCCACTTCCTCTTTGGGTTCAGAACAGCCTTTTTGCTCAGTGCTTTACAATCCCACAGCATAACATCTGTAGTTGTGACTTCGAGGTACCGTCAAAAATGTTACCTGAGGTTGAAAATTTTGATTGTGCAGCTAATAAGCAGAAACTTGCAGAAGTGTGCAGTGCCATGAGATCGTCCCTGTCCCTGCCAGCGGATGCCTTTCCACCGTGTCCCCTCCCTGGGACAGCACACCACTGCCCCATCGCTCAGCCTTGCCCATGTTTCCAGCCCTGGCCTGGCCTCTTCACACTCAGTGGCTGCTCCACGTACAGGCTTTCACTTTAATAGTCAGGAACTGTACAGCCCTGGATAATAAATATGCTCTTTGAAGCATTTTCCAAATGCAAAATAACTCAAAGTTGCAACACGCTCACAGCTGAATTACCCTCTTGAAAAAATCCTATGTCCCTGTTGTCTTAGGTGGCGCCACAACAATCCCACACTGGGTTTTTTGGTACCGTTCAGTGTCCGTAACAATACAGAAGCCAGACCGCATTAGCTCTTCCACATCCAAAATCCCAAACAGAGATGGGATTGATCTGTGGGGTTTTTCTAATGCCCAAGGGCATGAAGGTCTGTCTGGCAAAGGTACTGGTGTGTGCTCAGATCAACTCTTGTGTTACCTAGGAGAGTGACTGATGCTCAGTCACTTTAGATTTGAAACAGAAATGTTGAGTTAGGGCAGCCATTCCTCTATCTCTGCCTGCAGGCCCAACTGACACTTCGCAGCCAGATCCAGTCCTTCCTCTTCTCTCTGTTACATTTGGAAAGGTCAGAGTCTATTTATGTGTTTGCACTGAGTGAGATAAAGCCAATTTGGCATGTGCATTATTGCAGATAAACTCCAGAATATCAGGCTCACCAAAGACAGCCGGGCTAAGCAACATTTTCAGCAAACCCAGAGAGACAAAAGCACATGTCCCATGATCAACAGGGACAGAAAGCCACTTCTTGGTTTAACTCGTTTCAACAAGAATGTTGCCCATCCTCTAGTTAATTACTTCAAACTACACACATTGCATCTCAGTCCTTTTAGCACAAATTTGCATTTCCCCATCAGGCACGTTTGCACCTTGTCTACATGAAGTTTCAGATGGACTATGGCTTTTGCTTACTGACCAGATAGAACAGATGATGCCTTATTCCAGCTTTGCTAACGGGCTGCACACAATTGTCCAATTACACAGTTCTTAATTAGTCAGTATGCAATCAAAGTGAGAGTGAGGGTTTCACTGAACTAAATATTAAGCCATATCTTTGATCTCAGTCGCCCTGATGCCAATGGCTAGAGATCATCCAGGACTGAAGGGAATACTCACGCTCTAAAAGAGCACAATTTGTCAGGTCTCTACAGATAGTATTCATATCCCAGTTTATGAAGGGCACTATATGATACAATTGCTTGAATAATTCAGAAGATCTCTTTTTAATTGCATTCCTAACGTGCAGATGTCATTTTGCAAGGTGTAACTACTTCTTTACCTTTTAGTACACAATATGTTTTCCATGTTTGCAACAATTAATGTTAATTACATTTTCGTTTTGAATAAATATATGTGGCCCAAATCAAGAACATAGCTTGCGTTACAGTATGCTTGGAAAGGGGGTGGAGGGAGAGAGAGAAAAAAAAAGAAGTAATAGGGATAGCACCCAGAAATTCCCCCAAATCCTCATTCAGTACAACTCAAAAGAAGTCAGGGAGGTCCTGTTTAGACAGTAGAATTAATGGAAGTAAGTATAAGAGTTGCTCAATAAATGTTAGGTCTGCAGGCACTTCATGCCTCTACACAAGACATCTAGGAAAAAAAAAAAAAAAAAAAATCACAACACTTATGACAGACAATATTTCAATGTATTTCTCCAAGCAGCTATTAATTATAGAGTTTTACAGAGAATGGAGTATTTTGGTTAAGTTAGACTGGTAGCAAAACAGAGCGCTTCTAAAGTCAACACCAAAGGCAATAATTCATGCCTCCTAGCAACACTGCAGTCCATCAAATCCTAACCCCCTCCACTTCAGGTGGCTTCCCATTTTATACATAATTTTTGGATCACCTGGGTCTAAAATCGGTCCAAACATCACATAGCATTTGCCCTAAGCAAGTTAAAATTGTCGTCTTAATGGGGTTCACATTCCATATCCAGCTGTAGATTCACATTCCACCCTGTGTTCTGTGCAGCAGCCGCACTCCCACCAAACCCTTCCCAGCTCCTTCCCTGCTCCTAGACCTCACCTTTTACTTGCGTCAAACTGTGATTTTCTTCCTAACGATGAGTATGTTTTTCCCGTAATCCTCATCGTGCAAAAAGGGGAAAAGCCCGCAGATTCTACACCAAACTTCCTTTCCAAATCTGAATTATTTCCTTGAAATAATTAAAAATTATTCTACTAGCTGCAGGCTATAACTGTAAGACCAGGGAATTTGCTTTGACACAGCACAAGTACAAGAAGGACACAATAAAATCTCTGGCCAAATGAGGAATGTTGTGAGCAGTGAAGAGAAATTAAACAACCTGCCAGAATCTAACAGGTACCCTGAATAAAAGCCGCAAAACACATGGCATAATCAGAAAATCTGTCACTGTTACCCAATAAAACATTCACCTCAATAACCCAGAAAATGTCAAAGAATGTCTGCATCTTACAGTAGAGCAATTAACTTTTTCCCTGTCTTTATTTTAAGGACAAGAATTTAAACTCCAATTAATAATTTGAAAAATACTGTCTTTCTCCTCATCACAAGGTATCCAGAAACAGCTGCCAGCTTTCCCATATTTATTTGTGGCTTGAAGCTATTTCCTTTGGATTACTCAAACACCATTTGTGATGACTATTCATGAGAAGCTCATTGCAAGTAGCCATTCTTCTAGCTGACAGCATTTTGCAGGTGAAACTTCAAAAGCATTTGAGCAGCTGGGGAATAATATTTTAGTAATTTCAAATAATTTATTGGTACCAAATGTGTCTAACTGCTTCAGGTGAAATACAATAAAACCAGAAATTTTTCAATGAGTTATTTTATTTTGCCAAATTAAAAAGCTGAAGCTTAACATTTGAAATTTCTTTTGAAATGTATTCACTCCTCTACCCTCCAAAATAATACTTTACAAGGCAGAGTGAAAAGTTACATTTGATTTCACTATTTATTTAACCTTTTGGGGGAAGGGAGACCTCAGAAATTCACCTCAGTTCTTCCTTGCTATAAGCTTTTGCCAACAAGCAACAAAAATAGATTATTTGCATAAACCACTAAATACGGGGGTGAGAGGTCTTTTTTCCTCTAATGGTAAAGGTAGTCTGAAATTCGCTTTTGAAACTCTGAGGAAGAAAAAGACAGGAGGGAGTACAAAATTATTTCAGAAAACGTTTGAAACTGAGGCTTGTTTTATTCTCTAACTCAAAAGCAGATGAGCGTTAGCTGACGTTTCCCTCACATGGTTTTGAGTTACATCCCACCTACTCCTGTGGCTACATCACATTTATGCAAAGCCTCTAAAAATCACTGCTAGAATATACGGAAGCCTGGATTCCTCCATTCCAGTCAGACAGTAAAGGGTGGAAAATGCTATTCATGCCTTCTGTCATGCTCAGTACATCGCAACAGGGCCAGAGTTGCATGGCCAGACTTCCAGGCTGAAGAGCAAGGAGGGTGTGTGTCTCTGTCCTGTCAGGGGCAGGACCCCTGAACACTCACCAACACACGGTTCCATTTTCTGTATAACAGTTGGACCACAATGGAGAGGAAATACATTTACAAGTTATCCATGGCCTTTAGTGGCCAATCTGAGACATGGGAGCCTGGGTATTCAGAGTTTTATCCAACCATGCTGCTGATCTCTACTGCAGTAAGGTCACCTGCATCTCCCAGCTCTCAGTGCCCCCAGATACCTATCAAAATTACTGGCTAATATTGGAACTTCAAGTCTACATGAAAAGCTTCAGAAAAGCGGTAGGTACGCAGTAAGGAATAACCCTTCATTAATATTAAACTACACCTACAGTTATATGCAGACTCTACACTTTTTATCTCCTAAGAGTGGGAAATAATGCTGTAGATCACAGCAAGTAATTCAACAAAGCTGCTGTCAAGAGGTGTCTGATTTTAATTGAAATGACACTCCATTATCCTACAGCTCCAGGCAGTGACACCATAGTACGTGTTGGGAGATGAGACGTAGGCGGGATGCCTACCATCTTCTGTGATGAGCCACATCCCACCCTGAGTCATCTTCTGACCATTAGGTATTAACAATGAGCCACTAGCGGTTTCTCTCCAGGATGGGAAAGATCATGTAGTCTGTAATATTTCATTTCTGTTTAAAAAAAAAATTCATTCTAGAAATCAGGTAGAAAATGACACAGAGAGGGGGAGAGTAAGAGGAGCCACATCCAGCAGCTGAAACTGGTTCATGCAAAACTCTGCAACTTCATATTTTATTTTCATAAACTGAAATGAAACAATTAATTCCTATTTCCACATAAAAGCTTTTTTCTTTTGCAAATTTCTCCCTTGGCAAATCAAAAAAAAAAAAATTTAAAAAAAAAAAAAGGAGGGATACAATTAAGCAAATTCTGAGAATGAAAAAAGCTAGCAACGGAGCCGATTAAAAAAACAGTTGAAATATTACATTCAAAAAGTGGTAAAATGAAATGTCATAACACCAACAAAACCTTTTAACCTTTTCACTTCAAAGAAAAATTGAAAAAGCAAAGAACTGACACTAAATTTAGATTTTGATGAAATAGCATTTTTATTGGAAAAGCACTCCATCGGAAAATGTTGAACCAGCTGTTAGAATTTTATCTGCAGATTACTCTGAGGAAAAACTATTCTATTTTGTATTGTTCACCTTCAAAAATAAGTGACATTTTACATATTAAGTTCTGACATATTTACATTATTTCTGTATAAGTTTCCATTGATGCATAGCCAGCTTATTCTATGCCATAAAATATAGCAAGTTTCTTATTTAGTTTTGAGTTACTTTACCCTTTAAGTTAATAACTGGTTCAGGACTGAGGAATCTTCTGCAAGCATAAAATGGCTTAAGCCCAGCAGATTGATGTGGATAGAGCCTTTTTTATTTATTCCGGAGGAAATATTTTTTCGATTATATCAACATAGCTGCGGCCCTTTGCATTCCTCTTACATCCCCCGAGCATTTCAGAGTATTACCCATATTTTATGAGTGGTTTTAAGCTTCTGGATACTTTTGAAAAGAATATCCATCTTCACAAAAACCGCTTGCCGGTTGCTAGCAAGCTAATAGGCACCATTCTTCAAAGTAGAAGCCTGAAAAATTTAGGCGGGTATTTTTCTTGAAAGAAAGAGAGAGGTAGAAAAATACTTTGTTTAAGAATTTACTGGAAATAAATCTTCCTAAGCTTTTAAGCCTAGCAGGATTTCATCTGATAAAAGTTTACAAAATTCCTCTGGGCAAAATACATAGGAATAGCACATCAAGTCAGAGGCAGTGGTACTTGCAAGAAAAGAGGGAGTAGTAGTGAGTAGCACTTGTCAGAAATGAACTGCCCATCAATTCATTAAAGGAACAGCATTACTGGCACCAATCCTAGAGCTGCTTTCTAGCATTGTTCTAGCGTTGGAACATAATAAAAAAAAAATCATGTTTTCTACCACCACCCCTACAACAGCATCTAGCCGTCCTCTTTGCAGCCTGCATGGCAAGCCTAAGGGACACTGACACCCCAGTTCCTTAGCTCATGCTGTCCCTCAGCAGTTTGTCTCTCCAGCGCTTCCAAGATCCTCGCTCTCGATCCAGCCAACTGACAAACTTTGAAGATAGGGCTTGGGAGCCTGGGAACCACTGGGGTTCCCAAGATCATGACTCCTCTCTAACCAGCATTTACCTCTCTGAAGGAGCCCATCCAGTTCTCTGCTCTTTTCTGAGAGAGGAGGTAGGATGCCACTGTGGCCAGGCAGAGTGCTAGGTTTTAATCCGAAGAAAACCAAATCTGAAATCCCAAACCCATCACAAAATAGCGACCTCTCTGTGCCAGCCCAGGTGGGGCTTTTCTGAAATGTTTGAAAGGATCTACACATTTTGAGCAGCTGTTGCCAATATCCTTGTGTGGCACAAAGTTCACAGCTCTGCCAAGGATTTCTGTTTCCTCCAATAAACAGTGTAATATTGTAGCAACAAATCATACTAATCATCATGAGAGAGATTTACAGCTGCTACTCTGCTGCACACCATAAACTTTCTACCAGTCTCAAAGGCAAGGAGAGGAATTCCCTCCAGCCGGGCAGCCCCTCTCCATCTGCACTGCTGGAAAAAAACCCCTCACCATCCACATCTCAGCAGCGACTTGTTTGTTGAGCTTGCAGGGGCAGAGCAGCTGGGGAGCAGCCTGAGGGAGGCAGAGGTCCAGTGACAAGACAGGAGACCAGCAGCCTAAACAAGTCAGAGCTGTAACGCCGCTCCTCCAGCTGATGTCTTAGCACAAAAAATGGCCATTCCCATCTCCTCTTCCCCACACGGCAGCTTCCCCTCTCTTTTCCTCTGCTAAAAGAAACTCACTTGAAGTCGTAACTGGAAACTGGAGATCTGGAAACTACTTTAAAAACCCCAAACAAAACAAAACAACTTCTTGGTGTTTTATTTGCAGGATGAGTTTAACAAGTAAGAACTCTGCTACATGCTGAACTGAAACAGTAACAAATGAAAAGTCTATTGTGAATGACTCAACACTGACTGGGAGGCTTAATAAATACCTATGCCTTTAATTTGGGAAATTAAAGTAACATGTAAATCAATTGACATGTCCAGATGTTTGGCTTTCTTTAAATGTGTAGCCACATAAAACATCTCTCCTTCCACATACAAAATTCAACATAATAAACTCATTATTTAACATCAGTTCATATATTAATTAAAAAACAAAGAAGCCTAGATCAGGATTACAAAGTCACAGCACCCAAAGCCCATGCACTTAAACCAAAACACCTTTGCTGAACAACAACGAACCACTTCTAATATTCAAAACACAGCAAGAATCAACAAAGTCAAGTTGTTGGCTGCTGTTATTTGGCTCACACTGCTTACTATCTCTGAGCTTCATTAGCTTAGAAGTAACCTGGACACCTTCACACAAAACGCCATCACATCTTAGCTAGACAGATCTGAACTGAAGCAACTCTAGATAAGGGACTGTGCTCCTAGTGAGCCTGATGACTGACTGAAATGCAGAAATCACCTTCTTAAAATAGCCAGAACTTATCATCATTTTCAAAATCAAGACAGGTGGCCTAATCTCATCCCTTATGTACATCAACACACCTGAAAAGTGACTAGGGAAATACTAACATGCATACAAGCATTTTATAGTTTTCAGAACATAAAAGTAAAAAAGCAGAGGAGATCGTTTCGTATTGAGAAATGAAGATACAATTTCTTGGCATCTAGCCAATTTATACTCCTTTGTACCATGTTGCCATTTATTATATTAATTAGTTAGTATCTTAATACTTAAAGTGAAAAGAAAAAAAGTTTACTTACCTGTGGGAAGAGAGAGTAAGTTGCATTGTCAATAGTGAAAGAATATAAAAATTCCCCATCAAACCAGAGGTTCTTCCCCATCGGGGAGTTCAGCTTTGTCATAGCAAAGAGCTGCCCAGGGTCACAGCATTCTTCCAGCAGTTTCCTAGTGAAGGCAACCAAAAGAGAAACAGACATTAATTAGAGCTTTGGCATGCTGTCTCCAGTGACCACCCCTCACACCTGACATCCTGCCACTCTCAGATGCCCCAAAGCAAACCATTCTTCTTCCCAGCCAGTGGATGAACCATGGGCGACCCTTTTTTTATTTACAGAAGGGCCAGAAAACCTGATTTTATTTCAGAAACTCTTAGACATAGACAGTAAAAAAATATAAACCTCCATTCATTTTTGAGTGGCATAGTAATAGAACCAAGATTCAGCAAAAGAAACTACATCCTTTACAACCCATCCTAATCAATAAAAACTGGTCTCCAACACATGCAGAAATCAGAGAAGCTCCTTTGAAAATCAAATCCAAGGTATATGAAAATTCAGTACGAACACTCATTCATGAAGAGCAGGCCTCCTAAAACCCCACAGTTATATAACTTAAGTATGGAAAAATTTGGCATCTCTCTCCAGTTACTAATATCCTTGTGCTACATTCACAGCAGTATTAGAGCCTGCCTTCTAACTGAAGTCCAACTTGAGTCATCCCAGTATGATTGATATATATATATAGGATATCATACTTCTCGTTTCTTGGCTGAAACTGCATAACCTCTTAAACATTCATTTCCCCAAAATAATTGTTACTCATCTTGAGTAGAAATTTGAGAGCTGGTGAGGTGGTTGAAGGCTGTATTAAGCAAAAATTCTGTATCACAGCAGCTCAACAATTAATATCCTAACATACAGAATGATGAAAAGCTGTAGACATCTGCAGGGCAGGAATATCTTGTCTTTCCAAAGCCTACATGGGAGTAGCTCTCTACAGGAAGGGTGATGCTTATATTGGTTTTTATATGTAATAGATGTATGTAAAATACACATTGCAGAATTATGTCATTACGGTATAATAATATATTATTATATATTATTTCTCATTTATTTTAAAGGCAATCCTGAAGACTGACACCATTTCCAGTGGCAGCATAAGAGCTGCAAGTGCTAGGCAGAAAAACATCAGTTATTAGTGACTACTATTATGCTTGACACAGCTGCTCTCCTCTGCGAAAAAGGAAATTTTATTCAAAATCATGAAGTCATTCACAGAAAGGTTTGAATATTTTAGCATTTTTAAAATTTTTAGAGCTACTTTTCTTCTCTAAAAAAAATGCTATTTAAAAGGAAATATATATTTTCCCCTAACAAATATTGATTTTGCCATAAGTTAATAGTTTTCTGCAACCGTGTGAATACAATTTTCCATACATACTTCAACTGAAAATTTGATGAAAACCATAGAGTGCATTTGTTGTAATCTTAGCAGAAGAGAAAACAGCTTGAAAACGTTGCATGGCAAACAGAAAACCTAGAGGCGCCAGTACTATTTGTTAGCTTTCCCTGCTGGGGAAGTTCAGTGATTTGCTTTGGTTCAGCTCCAGGGCAGCGCTGCCCCCACGGATGCCCCAGGCCCCTGGGACACTTCCTCACATGGAGGAAGGCTCTCAAGGGACAGCAAGGACGAGAGCACGGGGAAGATGGATTGGGGGCAGGAGGTCCACACCTCTCCTAAAACAGGTACCTGGGAGTAGCCTTTGCATGTGACATGGCAGACAGATTAAACAGTTAAAAGGAAGGAAATTACACAAGGTAACTGGATATCACATTTTGTTGTAAGTCAAGAGTCAGTTCCTACGAAGAGCCGCAAGGTAAGCTCTCCCCCTGTAACAGGCTGAACAGCCTCCGTCCCCGCAGGTAGCCAAAGAGGTGAGTGATTTTTGCAAAGAGTCAACCAGAAGCTTATGACAGGGTGCTTCATGGCTCAAAATTTCAATATCGTGTCCATCTGAACGCACAGTGTGGCACTGCAGTGCATGATGCCCCACTGCATATCCAGATCTTACGCAGTGCAAGTACAGCGCTCACAACGACAGAGCCTGCTGCTGCTCAGACTGAAGCGCTATGAACACTAACTTGTTTCCTTGTGTTCTCTCCATACACACCTGAACTCCTGCATCTGTATAAATAAACATTTCAGAAAATATGTAAATTTGGCACGTAAGTCAATCCCAAATTAATGAAGTCTAGTACAAAACGGTGTCCAGTTCTAGACCCCACAATTCAAGAAAGATGCAGACAGACTGGAGAGGTTCCAAAGGAAGGCCACAAAGAAGATCAAAGGGCTGGAAAACCTATGAGGAAGAACTGAAGAAGTTTTTTCTCCTTGAAGAAGACAAGACTCAGGGGGCACCTCATCAGAGTTTTCAGGTACTTGAAGGATACTCACAAAGAGGATGAAGGCTCTCTCTTCAGAGGGCACCACATGGAGAAGACAAGGGGCAATGGGTACAAGATGCACTGGGAAAGGTTTCATCTTGATATAAGAAAGGAATTTTTTACAGTGAGAACAATTATGCCCTGGAACAACCTCTGCAGGGCAGTGGTGGAGTCCCCATCGCTGGAGGTGTTTGAGATGTGACTGGACAGGGTGCTAGATAATCTCATCTAGGCTCCCTTTCCCATTAAAGGTTGGACTAGATGATAATTTGAGATCCCTTCCCAACTGGGCAGTTCTGTGATTCTGGAGCTGTTTTCCTTCAGACTGCCCATTGCAGAGCTGATTTGTTTCCCTCTGAGCAGAACAGAGCAACGTGTTAGCTACAACAGCAATTTCCATTCCTAGAAACACCACTGGGTCAACCTATACCCACCACAGAAGAGCTTCACATGATCCTGCTGGTGACACCCAAATAAAGCCTTCATCACAGAATTATGAAAATCAAACCAAAGAAAATTTGAAATCCCTCCTCAAATAACCTTTGCAAAACAGTTTAAGACAGGCATGGAATAGAATATTGTTCCAAATAAAAGATTTGAGAGTGGAGGTTTTTCTGGCTGTACACAAACTCCAGTTTGCAGCCTTTGGAAAATTATTTTTCTCTCTGTCAAGTAGAAAGAAAATAATTTTTGCCTGTCTTTCCTCTCACTTTCTTTGCATTTTCTATCCCAACTGCAACATTTTCAAGAAAGCATAAGGCAATCCAAGACCAGCTTGAGCCTCAACTCTACAAATCATTGTTTGTTATACAACAGTATAACAAAATTAAAATTTCTGAGTGAATTCCTGCAACTCATACTTCCTCTGGAAGCTGGGTCTGAGCATGAAGCACAAAAATAACAGATAACTCAGTGGAAAAGTATCTAGGGAATGTTTAATATTAATTAATATTTCCTTAGCAGTCAAGGTAAACTGATAAGCTAACGAAGAGCTCTTTGTATGATTTTTTTTCCCAATCATCTGACTAGATACATATACCTACTCTTTTCCCTCCCCAAAATGTGTTCTTCCAGTTCCCGCTGAGTTCTTTGTTAATAAACCTATTATGAAAAGCAGTAGGCACATTCTGGAAGGTCCAGAGATAGGCAGGCCACTAATCCAAATATCACATATTTGTATGTATTAGCATAAAAATCTTGTGCACTCACGTGTGTTTTCTGTCAGAAAAGAATTATTAAAAATCTCAAATTATTCAGTTTCTCTTTCTGATCCAAATCCCCAAATTACAAAGTAAGAAAAGCCCCATAGGAAAATGTGCCATAAAAAGCAAAACGGATTCAAGGGCAAAACCAAAGCAGGGTACTTCGCAGAATCAGGGCATCTGAACCGATTTGCCAAGTTTGATTAAAATGTACAGCTAAAATGTTATGACAGAGTTTGCAAAACTGCAGCAGCTTTTAGCCAAGGATTTCGTTTCACTGCAAGCATTCCTTCACTCACAGGATGTAAATAATATACCTTTGACTCAGTTATCTCCAACTCAGAGGAGATCTGCGTATGAGAGGAATGAAAAAACTTGAATATTGGTATTGAAAAGGCGCTGGGAGCTCTCAGATCTGAGAGCACTTAAGGGACAAATCCCTACTAGCGAGAAAAAGTAGGAGAAAAGTTACTTTGACAATCTCTCTTCAGGCCTCTCAGATTTCAGCTGGAACTGGGCACCAGGCAGGTGATTAACTAACTGCATGGCAGCATTAGCACTGAATTAGCTCTGCACATCAACCCAAGCAGCAACCTGTGCTGGCGAGGGCTGTGCAGCAATTTTGAGATGTTAGCCATCTCCCCACGGTATACTTCAGTGAGGTTATACCAGCAGATACTGCACACTGAAGGAAGCAGAGTGAAATTGTCGGTGCCATGGATCCTACATCCACATTACATTATTTCCATGGGTTTTACTGCAGACTAACTCTGGTCTGATCTCACAAAAGAGCCTGTGAGTGGCTGTAGCACATCGAGTGCATTACCGAAGCACTCTAACCAGGGACAATCAGGAGACTTGCCCAAAAGCCTGCTCCTGACCAAAGGGCTAATACAGGTGCACTCCATCTCCACCAAGCAGAGAGGAAGCCAGACCTCTTCACAAAGTCTAAACCTAAATTAATACATAAAAGACAGTGAAAATGTTTGCATAAGAATCCCGAAATACTTATTCCTCGTCTTAAGTTACTGAACTTTTCGGTTTGATTTCAGTTTGAGCCAGGTAACGCTTAATCTCACCCTGGTTTGACTCAAGTCCCAGCCATCATCCCAGCCCAACATTCCAAATGGCTTAAAACCAGCAACTATAAGAACTAAAAGCAGAAATGGGCAATTCCACAGCATGATTTGTCAGCCAGAAGGTTACAGCTCTTCAGCTACCTCTTCTCCACAGGTGGACCAGGTCCTGCCTCCCCAGCACACCACCACTTCTCCAGCTCTCTTTGCCATGCCTGCCTCGTTACGCTGCACTACATGAAACATGTAAGCGCTGCCAGCGCTGTGCAAGGGAGGGGGAGCAAAATTCTTCCTCTCAAATTTTTCCTTTTGGAACCATGCGAGGGGGATGTAGTACATCAATGAGGAAAAGATCAGGTCGATGGAGAGCCACTCATCAGGCAGCAGCAACGAGAGGGCAGCTTCACAAAAAGGGACTGAAGGCTTAAGCTTGATCTTAAATGGAGCAGAGGGTGTGTGGCATGGCACGGCATACTGGCTGTGGGGGTAAGAGTCCCAGGTGAAGCTGGTCGGGGCTATTAAGGCCTACTGGTGACACTGGTAGCACTACCAACACCCCTTTTTCTGCCCAAATGGGATAGCAGTTTTACAGCAAATCTCCCACACACCTTTGCTGAACTTTACACTGAACAGGATCCCACCCAGGTCTGCAGAGCAGTGCCCCATGAAGGCTGCGGGAGGGGGAGAGGATAGGAGAGGCCACCGCTTGATGCCACTCTGCAGATCCCAGCCAGTGCCACCAGTACCCATGCAGAACAAGGGCATCGATTCAACCATCGCTCAAAAACAGTAACATGAAACTTATCATTACAGTTCAGCTTTAATGGCAGCATTAAGATAACAACTGAAGTTCAGGTTCAAGTTTGAGATAAAAATAATCGGTCAAACGAATTGCTTTAGTCAGACTCTGCTCAGCTGCCTGGATTTAACTGATATCATGCTCGCCTACACCCGATGACTACCAAACGGAGCCAAGAGCTGACAGCACAAGACTGCAGCATTTGGTCTAACACAAACCTCCTTTTCTCTACATTGCAGTCCACGTTCACCTCAACTGCCCATTTTTCGCTTCGGGATCAAATGAATCTGAACACCCAGAATAAAAAAATGAATCTGCATTTGGAGTTTCAGCTGGTGTCAAGCCAAAACCATCAGGCCTTCACTCACAGCCACGGATTTATGGTGCTGCTGAAAGTACAGGTGGTCACTTGGGCTCATTAGAGAAGATTTGCACAGCTCCATTTCAGTGCAATCGTTAATTGCTTCTGTCTGCACATCCCCAGTAGAGGCAGGAGGACCTACTGATAGCCTTGTGAACTCCTCAACTAAATTAACATCTATTTCTCAGCACATGCATGCTTAAGGAACCCTGGGGTAACATCCCAATCAGAAATACATTAGGGATTAATATCAATAATGGCTCTGAAACACAGCTGGTCTGACCACCTCCAACAGTCTCAATATCTTATCTCAATATTCTCTAAATTAGGTCTTCTCCAGTGCAGCGGTTCCATAAGAATAATACATCCATGTGTTCTTGCAAGAATTTTTGGTGGCAGAGGAGAAACCACAACTGTTGCTTAATGGTTAAAATCTTGCCTTTAGCAAATATGGACCAGCTTAGAGTTCAAATTTTTGACACTCCAGGTTTTGTCTCATTTTTTCCTATTACTTTTTTCCCCTCCCTTAAAATACGCCTGCTTCTCAAATTTCAACCTCCCTTCTCACATGATGAAGAAATTTTTTACAATAAGGGTGGTTAAACACTGGCCCAGGTTGCCCAGAGAGGTGGTAGATGCCCCATCCCTGGAGACATTCAAGGCCAGGCTAGACGGGGCTCTGAGCAACCTGATCTAGTTGAAAATATCCCCGGTCATTGCAGGGGCTTGGACTAAATGACCTTTAAAGGTCCCTTCCAACCCAAACTATTCTGTGATGCTAGGAGTGGAAAAGTTGAAGTTTCCTGAATTTCTCACTATGAACCATTTTTTACCTTCCTGTTGCTATTCCCTCTTTTTCAAAATCCACCTCGAAATATTCCAAGCTTGGAAATAACATTTCTAGGGTAGTCACCCCTGTCAATACAGGGACAAAATGACCTCTCTGTTATTACCCATGTGTCCCATGTCCAAGGCCAAAGCACATTTAACTAAGTAAATATTTGCCACCCCCTTTGCTGCCAGTGCTTCCCAAGATGGGGACATCGATCTGTAACTGCAACCTGCATTCTGGTTTGCTGAACGCGAGATTTCACATTTGGCTCTACTTAAAATTAGGAAGCTCAGTAGGTAACATGGACTGCTCTGCTTCCTGGGCCTGTCCCCTAGATCAGTTGCTGCCCCACTCCTTTTCTTATCTGAAAAATTTATCAACACTATTTTAATGTTGTCTTGCAGATCACTAACTGAAATAAACAAGGACCAAGAATTAATCTGACTAAGTTCACACCTGGACACATCCTGGATTCATCTATACGATCACCATCATCATTCAAGAACATTAAAAAAAAAAAAAATCTAGCTCCATATCCCATCTCCAGCAGTAGGCAGTAGCTAATGCTTACAGATATAAAAGAGTCCTCTCATATAGCCACATAATGGATATACTTGTGGCCATTTTTTGCCCCAAGCTGGCAGCTTGAGAATTTTATGGCTCTACAGAAGGCTACAGAAGCCATTCAATAACAATAAAATCACTCATTCCATTTAATCAGCGTGGTCTCATCAGCTTGTAGCTACAGTTGGCATTTTGCTTCTGAATACTTTGTGAAAGCATCATTAGTAGGGTTTGGTCACATACATTGCATTTCTGTTTCCTAAACAGCCGACTATAATAGTTGTAACTGGGGTTTAGCCTGAAGCTTTCAAGTTTTCACGGGTTTTAAGGTAACATAGTACTCAAGGGGTTCACAAAGCATGCTAGCCTGCACCTTACGCAGGACAGAAGACAGCAAGTATGACAAAACTTCAAGTTGAACGTCATGTTCTTCTCTTACCAGGCTGATATCACATACCTCTAGCTCTTGCTTCAAACACCTAACCGCCCCTGTACCAAAGCTGTGGGTAGAACACAAGTAACAGCTACGAATGTACCAGGGAGATAGAGGGAAGAGGCTGCCGCCCTTCTGCTACCACCAGATAAGGGATGCGCTGAATGAACTCCAGGTCACACAACACAGAGCCATGTGGTACTTCTCCTCCACACCAAAGCAAAACTGGATTCAGCCTTGTCCAATATTTTGGCACCACTCCTCTCAATACCAGACTCCACCCTACCTGAGATGAAATTTAAAACTACCCTCAGCACAACTATTCAGAAATATGATCTTAAAATTGCCTAAGAACATCATGGGAAAGCACCAAAAGAGTAAGAGAACAGCCAATGCAAATAAATGCTCTTTATATTCACAAAAGCATACCAAATTGTTTTTTTGGGAAAGCAATACCAGTTTAAGCTTTAGCTAAAATTAAGACCTTTGCCAAAAAGAACATCTTAATCAAGAATACATTGCTTTGCACAGGTTCATTTCTGAAATTCCCCCAGTTACCTAAGCTTTAGGAATAGGTCTAAATGCAATGAAAAAGAAATATGAAAGAGTGGACACCACAGAGCAGAACAGAGAGATAATCTGATCTACTTCCCAGCCAAGTTTTCTGCAATATCATACAATCTTATGAGGACTAAAGTCATGACAGCTTTTCTCCTCACACTTATTATTATATTGTTTCTCTTTATGAAACTTTCAGCCTATTTCAATGCCCCCTGCAGCAATTCCTGGTGTCTGGACTTCACAAGGATCATGTAATATTTTCCCTATCTTCCTCAAGAGAGGAAAGAGATTGGGACAATAAAAAGGTCACAGGCAGAAGAAAATCATATACTGAACTGCCTGGTGCTGCAACCTGCTTAAAGAAAGAGGTTGCAGAGAGCACAGATACTTCTCAGAGTAAGGACAGTTCATGAAAACCACCTTCATTAGCTTAGCAATAGAGCTGTATGTGACTCTCTAAAGCGAATAAGAAATTTTAACTATAAACTGTTGGAGTATTTGCTACAAATTGCAAGTTTAATAGTTTGGGGAGCGGTGATTTATGAAATCAAACACATCTACCTTTTCTGCATCATCAGTATCTTTTGCTTTACAACTTTTTTCCTAGTCTCTTTGAGATGCCCAAAAGGGGAAACAAAGTATTTTATTTAACCTGAGAATACTGTATCTTTAGGTTTTCACTATTTATTTTAAAAATCAGTGAACAAAACATTTGGTGCCGCCCACATAGTATAGTTAGTAGCTCTGTTTTACAGACTGCAAAAGAAACATAAAGCTGTTTTATTCTCCAGTGTGCTGGATTACCCTATCCTTTGCTACCCTGGCCCAGTACAAACAAACCCTGCTGCTTTGCAGTAGGCAAAATTTGAGCTATCAGTCATTGCAGCAAATCATTCTCATCTGTGAGTGATTTTGTCCAAGTCTTTTTTTTTTTTTAATGCACAAGTAATATCCTTTTTTGCAGAAATGTTCAGAGTATCAAGGAAAATGTTTTGGGTTTTGCCCCTCCAAACAAAGACAGACATAGTGCTTAAAATTTCAAGGATCTTAAGTCTTTTATCCATTTTCAGAAGACAGAAGTAGCAACAGTATTACATGCTGCACCTTGTAATTCCCCAAACTGAACTGTGGTTCAGCTGAATCTCTGAATCTTCAGATGATTTTGGATTATTTAATATCTATCAGATTCTCCTTCGTATTTAAACTCAAATTTCAGATAGTATGATACAGATACACAGTTACTTTAGTTGATTATGCATTCTGTCTTTGATCAAATGTTGCATTTTAAGAAAATTGAAAGGAAACACTTTTCTACCACTGTAAATAGACATTATTCTTTTAATAGCATCACATCAATTTATGCCATACCTTCATCAATATTACAAGTGCAAAGGAGGACTGAACTGTGCAACATTTAGATTGCAGAAATACAGACAAGGCCAAAATTTGACAGGGATAATCTTTGTTATTGAACAACGTTCATGAACTAGAAAAAACCAGGATATTTCTCCATGAGCAGAAGTCTACTTGAACATCTGACAAGCCTTAAGTTTACCTCTCCTTCTGCCAATTCTTTTACTTACAAAGGAGCAGATTTGATCTGGAAAGCTATTGAAACACGGAATTCTTAGTCTCTTCTCAGAGAAAATACATTGTGACTCATGCAAACTTGCTTCAAACTGCTGTACACAAAGCCTGTTTATAAGCTTTGAAACACAAATTATAATGTATGAATTATAGACTACGAACTCAAGTATTGGGCCAGAGGAAGTTTTTCTAAGACTCTCATACCAGATGTAAAAAGAGCTATATATGAGAAAACCACAAGTTGTGACTTCCAACAGCAAAAACAGCACTGTAGAGCTGCTTTATTACTCATCTAGTGGAATGCAGGATGCCTCCAAGTTGTCTGTATTGTTCCCAATGAAACCCCAACCACATCCAGAAGCGACAGCAGCAGCAACTCCTCACCTCACTTAAGAACTGTGGCAAACAGCCACGTTCCCTGGAGAACCGATGAATTTGAGCACGAGCTGATGGTTTCTGGGCAGTGGCCAGCAGCTCAAGAGAAATGACCTCACACGATGCTGGAATTCACGGGCACTGCACCAGATTGCTCCTTTGCTTTGCTAATGCCACCACCACCACCCCCTAAATATGACAACTGTGTTTGAGGGCCCATCCCAGGGAAGGCACAGGGTTCATCTTGTTTCATTTACGGTATGTGAAATGTAAACATCTCTAACCAAGTCACACCAAGGCTTCTTCGTAGAGGAGATAACTTCTTTTCATGGTGTGATCCATCTGAAACTAAACAGAAACCTATTTCCTCTCCCATGACCATAAAGAGACCAACTACTTTAGATGGCAACATGTACATTTGGTAGTTTTATTCCAAACATTAAGCCAGACCTGCTGCTCCAGACCCTAGAAAGTCCATTAAGGCTCCTGCAGTTAACACTGAGCTGCAAGGGAAGGACTGTAGGTCTTCTGCCTGTCTACAGCACCTCACAAAAGGATGCCGTTGGCCAGGAGCCTCATCTGAGGGTCTTCTAGCTCTGTTCACACAGCCCTCACAGTGGACTGTTGGAAAGATGAGACAGCACAACTGCATAACTGGTAGTTTTGTCAGAAAGAATTCAGAGACGAGGGGGAGTGGGGCAGGGGGAATAGCTTAATTGCTTTACACGCCTTTTTTTTTTTTTTTTTTAAAATCTTATAAACGTGGCAGGAGGAGAGCACCTTCCACAGAGATGAGGTGAAATTAATGCATTGCTGCCCTGCAAAATAGCAGAACTATCAACTGAGACAGAGAGTTACAACACATGACAGCACTGCTGGAGGGGGGAAAAATGAGTTCTCACCACTTCCCTCATTCCTTTCAGCAAAATTGCTGCTTGCTTTGCACTGCCACAAGCACAAAGCACTATTTGGCTTCAGCATGGGCACAGGATGGCTGTGTTCTTCCAGGAGAAACAGATTCACTAAAAATAAATCAAGCAGCTCTAATCTTACATTTGAGCTTGTAATATCTAGAGTGACGATACATACCACCTAGATCTAAGCAGTCAATTATCACACTACACTGACTTCTCCACATGCTTCTGCAATCCAGATAAAAGCCCTGTAAGTATTATATAACACTCCTCACAAAAGTGGCCCCAAGCTCCAATCCAAGAAAGCCCATAGGGAGCTTTTTACTAATTTGATCAGTTCAAGTCATGCCCCTCCATAGATGGTGAACTGGCCAGAAAAAAAAAAAAATCCTCCATTACACAGATTTCAACATCTTGAGATGCCTAAAAAGCTGAGATCACACAAATTAAGAAATCCTCCACTGGTCAGTCTGAGAGCTTTCAGATGCAAAAACTCTAGGTAACCAAGTAGCCATTGCCTATAGATGAGACAGAGACAAGAATATGTAAAAGTATCACACGAACAGACATGAAAGAGTAATATATTTTATCACATGAACAGACATGAAAGAGCAATATATTTTCAAAGGCATATAAAGTTGTGCATTTGGGGGGCAGCTTTAAAGACATATGAATAGACATACAACTGAAGGAAGGCCTGTTTTGAAGAGAGACAGAGTGAGTTTTGCCTAGTTGGGAAGCATCTATCTGATGCCCTGCCAGCGAGCAGGACGAGCTGACTGGCCAAACAAGAGGCCAAACAAAATAAGAAACCTTGGTTTTGATCTCTCTCTTCTATCTAGCTGCTGTTTCTCATGAAACTAGTAGGAACTGACTATCTTTAATACTTCTATTATTCTGTGTAATTTGGGTTAAATAGTCAGTGAGACGAAATTCATAAAGGGGCTGGATTATGATTGAGATTCTAGTAATATATATATTTAATATATCACATTTCCTACTGGTGGGGGGGTGGGGCTGAGGGGGAGGGCTGGGACAGGAATCCGACAAATTACAAATAATGCCTTACTTTAGCTTTCTTGAAAAGGACATTGACAAAACTGAGTGTTTTTTGTTGTCCCTGTATACCTGGAATTATACATCAGTTAAGCTGTAATAGTTCAATTTTGGATATAAGCCATTATTTAATGCACCGTCAAACACTGACACCGGACTTCACTTAGAGCCCGAGTTGCTGCAACCATCAACATCACTTTTGAAAGCAGCTGATGATCAGTTGGCCAAGTATCCAAAGATATTTCTGAACTGAGTTCAGTGACCCTTCTGTGTGCTGACAGATGGCTTCTAACAGATGAAAATGAATGGTAAAATTATCACAAATTAAAAAAGAGTCATTTGCCTAAAACATACCTTGAACTTGCATGTCCACTGTTTGCACTTAAAAGCTGTATTTTTTAAGCAGTTTTGCTAGCGCGTTTTAAATCTTGCCTGAGTACTAAGTGCTATAAAATCAGTTTCATTGATGCAAACACTTTGCTAAATGCAGTAAATGGATTAAAATAAAGGCATATCCAATTTAGAATGTCTTTTCATTAGAAGCTCCAATTCCAAGACTTTTTAAGTCTCTTTTCCTCTGCTGAAGTCACAGAAAAAAAGTTAGATGATAATCATTTTGTACTCGTCTTTAACTCCATTGTATTTGAATTCTGGCTATTTCCTGTTTTACAAACTTACTGAAATCAGAAAGGACTTCACCAGCTCTGAGTTTAAATAAGTCCATTCTTACAGGGAAGGTCAGCTGAGATGACTAGTCATCTCCAAACACCTGTCCCAGGAGCAAGAGGCAACATACCCTCTCTGTCTTCACAGCTTGCTCTCATGTAGGCCCAGCAAAAAAAAAAAAAAAAAAAAATCAAAAAGAAAAAAATCAAGTTTATCGATGATCATCAAGGTATAGTGCAGAACTGGGACCCTAGTATGATAAAGCAAACGCAGAAGCAAATGCTAAGCCTGTTGCTGGACCAGGGGATATCTTTTTGCAACTCTCCTACTTCCATTCTCGGTGGCTGAGTGATGCCTATGTGTTGTATTAATTGATTTGCGATGCAGGAGCACTTAGCGGTTGACGCCTCATTTTGCACTCATGTAACAGTCTACTGGCATGCTTTAGGTTTCAGTGTTCTTCCTAACAGGCTCACACCACCAAAGCCCAGCCACCGCACAGTGAGGCACCTATTTTATGTTGGTCATCTAGACTTCTCACAGTCAACAGAAGGACACCTAACCTACCCTACCACAGGTATCCAAGACAGAAGAGAGCTGTCAGTATCTGTAAGTACTTCTGCCTGTTCGTTACTTATAGCAGAAGGAAACTATAGTAGGAGTACTAACAGAGAAATATAACTTTTAGATAGTTAAAGTGTGACAAAGCTCAATCCATATCCATAGGTGACTATACATCATTAAAATCTCTTGCTCATCTCCTGGCCTAGACAATAGGAACACAATCACAGGAAAGTGTTTTTTTTCTTTCTGAACATATCTCGGTAACAAAAACTGACTTATACTTTGTTCTCACTGTGTGCTGGTTTGACTGGAAATGAGTTAATTTTCTTCATGCAGTTAGAAACCTTTCTTTTTCATACCTAGCACAGTCATTGTTTGAATTCCGTTTGAGAACAAGAAGATAACACCCCGGGACAGAGTTAATGTTTTTAATTGCTCTGGTCTGAGAGCCAAGGACTTTTTCTGAGCGCTCTGCCCACAGGTGTGAGGCAGCTAGTAAGAGGGGCATGGATGGGGCAGAGCTTGACTGACAGCCAGACTGATCAATACGAATACTCCATCCTGTCGGTGTCATGCTTCATATTTAAGGAGAGTCGGGATCTTCCAGTCTTTCTCTCCCTTTATCAGAGCTGGGATGGAGACCTGTTTGGAGAAGTTTTGTTTGGGAGTTTCTTCAGTTTGGCCTTTTGCCATCCTGCCATTTTGCAGAAGCCTCTGGGCCTTTCTGCCTTTTTCTCTCTTCTCTCTCTGGATCAACTGTTGGGGACCAGGTGCTGCTGCCTGGGACTGGCTGCTCAGTGTGGATGGAGTTCATGAGGAATTGCATTGAGTATCTTTTATTTTATATTCTATTTTCTATTTTATATATATATTTACTAGTAGTGTACTAGTATTTTGTTATTTTATTAAACTGTGTTTATCTCAATCCGAGTTTCTCCCTTCCCTTCAATTCTCTCCCTTATTTGGGGGAGTAGGGGGGGAGTGAGTGAGCGGCTGTTGTGGTTATATTGCTAGCTAGCTCAGGTTAAACCACAACACTCTGTCGCCTCATTAGACTGGATAAAATGCTGAGGCAGAAGTAAACTTTTGCCATTTGCTCTCAACAGTGCTGCCAACTTACTGACAACTTTACACAACACGTCTCTTGCAATTACTTAAAATGTGGTCAGAACTTCACTCTCACCAATGCTCACTAGTGCAAAGTAACCTAGCTAGTATTTTAACAGGAAGTATGGAAGAGTCCAGTAGACGTTTTCCCACTTTCCACCCACATCGGCTCATTTCTGAGTCACGCCACTCCTTCACTGGTGACCTAATGTGATCCAAGTCCCTTTGGCTAGAGTCACAGCACCAATTCGTTGTTCACCACCACAACTACGCACTTTGATTCCCGGGTGTATAAAACATTGGGAGTTTCATGGGTCAGACTTAAGTAGCTGGGACCTAAGCACTCTAAACATGTTTCCTCTAAACATTTCCTCTAAACTATTAGTCCACTGCTGCTTTCAAAGGACACACAGAGGCTTATCATCTGAGATAATTCCAGACCATAAGAGGAGCTGGCAGGATTCCCCTGAACACTTCCCCCAGACAGCTAGAAAGAATTTTCCAGTGTAATCAGGGGACATAAACCTGGCTGTTCATGACAAATATTCACATGGTGCTGAAAGCACAGTTTCCAAAACTCATATTTGCAAAGCTCCCAGAATTTCACAGGCACATCACTGCATGTTCTCAGGGCTCTGAAACAGTCCTTAGCTTAATCCAAACAGCTTCAGCCACCAAGGTCATCACAAATTTACAATTCCAGCTTCCAACTCATTGCATGCTATTTTGTCATGACCATTAAACAATTGATACTTGGCAGCACTCAATGCAAACACGGAGTTTCACAACACATCACAATGTTCAGTGGTTTGGGTTTGGTTTTGGGGGCTTGGGGGTGGGGAGGTTGCCTAAATAGGCATAGGAGAAGCAGAAGTAGAAAGCACATAGCTACTTGGCAGCAAAAAAGAAGAGGTGAGGAGGAGACAGGAACCACATTCAAGTCTATCCTAATTTAACTAGTTTGTTGTGCTATGCTCTGTGCTGCTGGGAATAAGTCAGGAATGTACAAACCCCATGACCCAGCACAATCAAGCAGCTTCCCGGGGGATAAACATGATTTATGAACTAAGGTCTTTTAGGCTTTACGTCCTAGCAAAAAAGCAACATATCCAACTTCACTTCTCTGTCTAATCTGGCGGCCTTTAACAAGTTAACACTAAACGCGAGGGAAGAATTTCTAAAAGCCTGTCAAACACAAAACCGCAGAGATTACTACATGCTATGACTCCTACCTAACTTTGCCAAGATGTTTATTTTCCATCTACCTCTTCTGCCTCTGCCACCTTCCAGAACTGCCCCCAGCTATACAATCACACCTCCTCTGCACAGGCACGCATGCCGAGCAGGCCGTTTTGGGAAACCCTAGGGTTCCAGTGCTGCAAAACAGCTTCCCTACAGCTACGGGAAATGTTCCTGTCAGAATTCGGCTCTGGGGTTTTACTTTCCCTCCTCTTTCTGCTCCGCTGGTTGAGAGTTTTCCGTCCTTCTTAGACTTCTTTATTCCCCGAAACCCAGTTACAGGACTCATTAGAGTTAAGATAGTAAATAGGTGAACTGTTTGAGTTTAGATAGCTGCCTGGCATACTACAGCAATGCAAAGCATGCTACCTTGTAATGCCTGCAAGAATTACATATAGTGCAACATTATGAAATTCTAAATAAAAGCAAAACCTGGAGCGTTTGACATACACAGCCACACATATCACAGGGAACTATTTTTGCTTGAAGGACTGTTGAAATCCTACATTTAATTAGCTGCACCACTGTAGTTTTCACAGACTACCCATAACCCAAAGAAATCTAAACGATAAGAAATACTGGAACTAGGTTCTGAAAAGAGCTGAAAGGGGAATTTATAAACCAGCAGTTACGAACAAGATATAAAACTCACAGACATGCAGAGTCTCTAAGGCTAGCACTTCCAAGCAATCCCACTGAACAGGAAGGAGGAATGGGATTTGTACTGCTCGTAAATCAGAGAATCACAGAATGGTTGGCGTTGGAAGGGACCTCTGGAGATCATCTAGTCCGACCCACTTGCTAAAGCAGGTTCACCTAGAGCAGATCACACCAGAATGCATGCAGGTGGATGCTGAATGTCTCCAGAGGAGACCCCACAACCTCTCTGGGCAGCCTGTTCCAGTGCTCTGGCACCCTCAAAGTAAAGAATTTTCTCCTCATACTCAGATGGAACCTCCTGTGCTTCAGCCTGTGCCCATTGCCCCTCATCCTATCGCTGGACACCAGTGAAAAGAGTTTGGTCCCATTCTCTTGACACTCATGCTTGAGATATTTATAAGCATAAATAAGGTCCCTTCTCAGCCTTGTCCAGGCTGAACAGATCCAGCTCTGCCTTTCTTCATAAGAAAGATGCTCCAGACCCCTAATCATCTTCATAGCCCCCTACCGGACTCTCTTCAGTAGTTTCTTCTCTTTCTGGAACTGGGAAGACCAGACCTGGACACAGTACTCCAGGTGCAGCCTCATCAGGGCAGAGTAGAGAGGGACAATAACCTCCCTCGACCTGCTGGTCACACTCTTCCTCACGCACCCCAGGATAAGAGCAGCCTACTTGGCCACAAGGGTACACTGCCGGCCCATGGTCAACCTGTTGTCCACCAGGACTCCCAGCGTCCTTCTCCACAATGCTGCTTTCCAGCAGGTCCACCCCTAACGTGTACTGGTGCTTGGGGTTATTCCTCCCCAGGTGCAGGACCCTACACTTGCCCTTGTTGAACCTCATCGGGCTCTTCTCTGCCCAGTCCTCCAGCCTGTCTAGGTCTTGCTGAATGGCAGCACAGCCTTCTGGTGTATCAACCTTTCCTTCCCAGTCTGGTATCATCAGCAAATTGCTGAGGGTGCACTCTGTCTCTTCATCCAGGCCATTGATGAATAGTTTGAGCAGGACTGGACCCAGTATTGACCCCTGGGGAACCCCACTAACTACAGGCCTCCAACTAGACTCTGCATCATTAATCACAACGCTCTGAGCTCTGTCATCCAGCCAGTTCTCAATCCATCTCACTGTGCACTCATCCAGCCCACACTTCCTGAGCTTACCTGTGGGGATGTTGTGGAAGACAGTGTCAAAAGCCTTGCTGAAGTCAAGGTAGACAACATCCACTGCTCTCCCCTCATCTACCTAGCCAGTCATACCATCATAGAAGGCTATCACGTTGGTCAAACATGATTTCCTCTTGGTGAATCCACGTTGACGACTCCTGATAACCTTCTTTTCCTCCACATGGAATGGAGGTGAAGCTGACTGGCCTGTAGTTTCCTGGGTCATCCTTTTTGCCCTTTTTGAAGACTGAAGTGGCACTGGCTTTCTTCCAGTCCTCAGGCACCTCTCCTGTTCCCCAAGACCTTTCAAAGATGATGGAGAGCAGCTTAGCAATAGCATCTGCCAGCTTTATCAGCACTCATGGGTGCATCCCATTGGGGTCCATGGATTTGTGGGTGCCCAGTTTGCCTAAATGACCTCTAGCCTGATCCTCCTCAACCAAAGGACAGTTTTCCTTTCTCCAGACTTTTTCTCTTGCCTCCAGGTCCTGGGATTCCTGAGGGCCAGCCTTAGCAGTAAAGACTGATGCAAAGAAGGCATTCAGTAATTCCACCTTCTCTGTATCTTCTGTCACCAAGGCACTCACCTCATTCAGCAGTGGGCCTGTAGTTTCTCTAGTGTACCTTTTGCTGCTGATGTACTTGAAGACACCCTTCGTGTTGTCCTTGACATTCCTGGCCAGATTTAATTTCAAATGGACCTTAGCCTTCCTCACCACATCCCTGCATACTCTAACCATGTTCCTATATTCTTCCCAAGTGGCCTGTCCCTTTTTCCATAAACTTCTTTCTTCCATTTGAGTTCTGTCAGAAGCTCCTTGCTCAACCATGCAGGTCTCTTGCTCCTTTTGCTTATTTCTTGTTCATAGGGATGCACTGATCTCAAGCTCGAAGGAAGTGATGCTTGAATATTAACCAGCTCTCTCAGACCCCCTACCTTCTGGAGCCCTAACACATGGCATTCTCCCAAGTAGGACCTCAAAGAGGTCAAAGTTAGCTCTCTTGAAGTCCAGAGAATTATGAAAACTCTGCACAGCTAGAGCTCCAACAACCAGAGCCCTTCCCCACAGTGAACAGGCAGCAAGCTGAAGACCTTCTATCTTCATCTTATGCTAGGTAATCACCATGGGGAGCAAACTATTTCAAGACAGCAGAGACATCTTTTAACCACTGTCAAGTAGCACTCTTCTGCCCAAAGGAGGAACAGTCTTCTTGTTTGCCATCCACCTTGTGCCTCTCATACTTTATTGCTTCACCTCCAGCTGCAGGTGGTCTTGAGCACCTCCCCATCTCTCTTACAAGCAGATCAGTAACCTGAATTTACTTTTACCCAGGCATCCACATTGTCAGTTCCAGAAGAGTGAGACAACCTTTAAACAGCTCAAGGAAGTCTCTGGATCACAAACTCTGCATCCACTAGGAGACTTACATCTCCCTGACATCTACAGGAAGGGCAACAAAGAGTGATGCAAGCAACCTGGAAGGTTTCTGGAGTGTGTCAGGGATAATATTTGATACAGGTATTGATGGGTCAACTTACAGCTGGATCTACTATGCACTAACAAGTAAGCACTGGTTTGGAATGTGATAATCAACAGAAACCTTGGCCCAGAAAACAGTGGCGCTCAGGATCCTGAGGGGAGTGAGGAAAGAGAGGAGCAGGTTCTATAATTTATTGATTGATCTTGAATTCATCAGTCTGGACTGGAAATAGCTCATAACAGTTTGAGTATTGTGGAAACTACATGTCAAAAACAAGGGTCCCACAGCAGAGAGACAGAGCAGAGGCAGTCCCTGGCCCAAAGAGACGGTCACCCAGGACACTTTCTCTTTCTGACCACTTCTTTCCCACCTTGCCAGGACAGCACTGGACTGATTTCATGATGAAATACAACATCCTCCAATACAGTTGCTGTGTTGGTGGGTTTTCTTCCTGCTACTGAGTAAACATGAGAAATGTGTCCCATCGGGCAGATAAAAATTCATCCCATGACCAGCGTGAGAAGAGTTTCATGTTCACACCCACAGGATGTGAGCTGCACAAAAGTTAACCCAACATTTGCTTTCTAGGGATGCTTTTGACTGAGTCTTTCATTACATTCAGAGCTCCCAGGCCCAAAAGTGAAGCTGGTGAAAATTCACAGAGTGTTTGAGTGCATCCAGCAACCAGGCAGTCCAATTGCCAGCTTCTTAGGTCTCAAACTAGTCTTGAAAATTCACCTTGCAGCTCAAGAATGCATGACAAGCTTTAGGGCTACATTTAATCATGGGAATGTCCTTCAGTTACTCTTTGCTACTCGTCTCAAGAAATTCACGCAGTCAATCATTTAGAAAGAAGATCCATATTTTGGAAGTAATAACTGAATAATTTTAAAGAGCAATAATTCATTTTCCATGGTAATTAAACTGTTTACTACAGGGCTGAAGATGCGCTATTTAGTTTTCAAGAGCATAATGACATTTTGTTTTCTGGTACAGTGTTTCAATCTAAAAATAAGCCCTAAAAATAAGCTAATTAGTGCAAAAAGAGCATACCAGCCAAAGAAGAAATATATTTTTTAAATTGATTAAGCAGCAATCTAAGATATATATTTAAGAACTAACCATTCTGAGAACACTTCTATTTCCTAAATTAAGCATAAGGAAGGTTAAGAAGGGATTGATTGTTTATGTATGCACCAAGAATATGAAAGGTTGTTGTAACTAAAAACAGTAATTTTGAATTAGGTATTAACCTAAGTGACTGAAGGGTAAGCCTCATAACTCATAAATCAAAGACATTGATTTATTTAGGAAATGATACTACATATCCCTACTTATTGCATGACTTTCTTGGCAACATTTGGTGCCAGCCCGTGACAGAGATAGAGAACTAAACAAAATGGACCTGATCTAGTAATCTGTCCTACTAAAGACATTTCTGTGTTCTTATGCACTGTAATAAAAGTCCATTATCAATTGATTTATGCTGCACGCTTCTCACAAATCTGCCCTGCAGATCTCCAAGGAGTGTATTTTAACAGCCACTGGAAAGCAACTAGATATGGAGCAGAAGCTAGATGATGAAAATGGTGCAAAACAAGAGAGCGCGAGAGAGAACACCTGAGACACAGAATTTCACTGTTCTCGACTCTGTCTCCTGCCCAGTGAGATCAGTCTGGAGAAGGTGCTGGCATTTGACAACCAGAAGCGTAGAAGCTCCATGTCCACTCCCACAAATACCTCACCTTCCCAGAGCTGACCCACAGTTTGGAACCAAAACCAGCCAAGTACACATGGCCAAGGAAATCTGGAGTAGCTGAATATCCACAAAACAGTGCAGTTTTGAGTCCCTGTTTCTAAATACACATTATCTATGCATCAATGTAATGCCAACCACATGTATAACCCTACTAGAACATCAAGTGGAAAGTCACCTCAGCAGAAATGCTATTGGTGGCATCCAGAGAGAACAAAGAGAGTCTTTGTTTTAAAGTCTCACCCCAAAACTGCAGTAACCAACCCCAGTTTTAGATATGAGGAGCTAAAGAATTGCCCATTGTAATTCATCATCCCTAAGCATGAGCTGCTGGTATCCCAGAGAACAGTCTAAACCTCAGCAAACATAAAGTTCACTAGATGCCAAGTCTGTGGATTTTCTAGTTGGCAACATGCAATCACAGAATGGAAAGAAAAAAAAAACCACAACAAACAAAACAAAACAAATTCAAAAAAAAAAACCCAGAGCAACAAATGTTGTTTTCATGTCTTATTGGTAACCATATGGACATTTTCCCTACCACAGCTCTTAAGTAGGACAGGTACCAGAGATAGATGCAGTGAGTGGGCTGTACTCCACATATTTCATCACTCTGCTTCCAAATCTCACCACTTTAACAGTTATCTCTAGAGCAAAATGATTTCCATTCCTTCTATCTTGTGGCATGAAAAAGCCCTCTCCTATTACAGTTCCACAGCCTCACTTATACCTCACATAGGCCATTGAAACTGGACCCTCAATTTCCTCAAGTCATCTGCTTCCATCTGATACTTTTAAACTGAGATTATAATTTAACCCGTGTGGTTTTAATTAATTGTTACCTCTTCGGGTTATCCTGCCTAACTAACTCAGCTGTTCTTAATTTGTCCACTTTATTGAATATTTTATTCTTAATTTATGACCTTTCTGATTTATCCACATATTTGTTCTCAAATTTCCTAACTACAGTCTTTCCTTCCCTGTTATACTGCTTCACATAAATATTTCTTTACTTTATTCTCTGCTTTTATTGCTTTTTCTTCTTCAGCAGCTCTGCTATTACAAACTACGTGCCTCTATTTTGTTAAACCCTTCCAGCTCCCTTCCAGCCTCCCAAGGCCACTCCATCTCACCACCTTACCATCACTCCCTCTCACCCTGCCCTCCAAGCACTGGTATTTTCTTTCCTTCCAGCATACCTCACTCCACAATCCCTTCCTCTCATCCAACAAGAGGGTTCTGACATGTTTCCCAATAGAAAATTCATTTTTTAGGCAAGAATAAGAATACATGAAGGAAGACATCCTGTCCCTTAGAACAGCCAGCAACCAGGACAAGACTAATGTGGGGAGGGGAAAAGGTATGTTGCACGTGGTTTGTTATAGGCAAGAAAGAGCACTCTCTTGTCCTTTAGAATACAAAAATTTGTCTGCTCCCAGTTCGACGGCTCGCTGTGGTTTATGGTTTGGTCTGAGCTGGACTCCCATCAGGGAGAAGGACAGAGACCTGGCAGCCGCAGGAAGCTGCCTGCCCTCGGTCGCAACATGGAGGCTGCTCCCTGCGAAGCAGGGGCTGGGCTGGCCCAGCCCAGAAAGGCTGAAGAAGCCAGAAAGGCAGGGCTTTGGCAGCCAGCAAGCAATTCTGAGGGGACCTGGGAGGAGAGGATATATTTTAAATAAGCATGGCAAACAAAGCTTAAGTAAGGGCACTGGCTGATGTACCCATCCTGTCCACCTCGCCGACTTCTGAATTTGGTGGTTAACTTCAGCTACTTTGACGAGGGAAGAGGGAAACTATCAACTATGATTAAGATCCTACAAGTCTTGTGAAAACTGGGGTAGAAGGAAGACCCAAATTTACGAGCCCCATACCAGCAGAGCTGTGTGCCCTGCCCAAGTTCAGCCAGCTGCTTGGTCAGCACCCACTGCCTCTCACTCCACGGTCATGTCACGGGGCACAAAAGGAGTTGAGGGAACTGGGACACAAACAGAGCCCAATTAGCACTGCTAATTATAGAACAACTTACTCTTTAAAGTGGGAAGATATGCTGGCAGTGACTGAGGTAGTTTTGGAGCCGATCCAAGGCATTAAGGTAATCCTCCTCAAAAACACCGGGGCACAAGTTATCCTTGAGCCGGCGTGCTTGCAATGTCACCTGGGAGCAAGTTCTCAAGGGACAGCAGCCACGGCCGCCACCTCGTCTTCAGGTACAGAGGGATGCAAGGGCCTGACCAGGGAAAGGAACTAAGAAACCCTCAGGGTACCTCTCCACCTGCACACTTGTAACGTTTTTTTTTTTCCCCTTTATAATACTGAGAGGGTCTCAATATTATGGCGTAAGACAGCAAAGGATCCCTCCAGCAAAGAGCTGCTAAAACAGCAGCAGGCACTGGCATTCAGAGGAGGCTCTGGTGAGCAGAGAGGACACTACAGCAATGCTGGCTGCAAAGAATAACTTCGAGCAGAGTCTCCATGAACTGCTTCAGTTTAAAATAAATGAATGAGTGGACTGGTAGGGCTCTGCTACTGAGACACTGAATGTCATACAAACTTTTATGAAGAAAGAAATGTTAGCTAGCACTCTCTGGGAAGGAGGTGTACCAGCTTCCTCAGGGAAAGGACAAGCCCAGAGTACTCAAAGTACTTTTCATTCTGAATCAACTTTAAGTTTTATGGTATTTTACAGTATCAATATTTAAAAGATGCTACTAAAAAGAGCAAGGAAAAATCCTAAACAAACCTTCAAGCAATTTATGCAAGAAATCTGCACGTATGAGGATAAAAGTAAAAATTCGTTAAATAAATCATTCAACCTAACTAGTCTTTCAACTAAGCACCTTAAAATAGGAATATTGCCTGAAAGTTGGTTTAAAAATACTTTTAAATCACATTAATGTGCTCAATGCCTAGCCCAGAGCCAGTGTGTTTTAGGAGATTTTCTACCCTGATGCATTCAACCAACTTACTTTAGATTCAAAAAGGTGATAATAAAGTGACAAAGCCTAGCTATTTATTCATAGAATAGAATCATAGAGTAATTTTGGTTGGAAGAGACCCTCAGGATCATCGAGTCCAACCACAACCCAGCCTAACTCTAGCACTAAACCATGTCCCTAAGAACCTCATCTAAACGCCTTTTAAACACCTCCAGGGATGGTGACTCTTGTTGAAAGCTAATCTGTTCTTCAAAGTTACCAAACTGTTTAAGAAATACCTCTAAACTGGGGATATTTCATGAGTGGAAGCAACTTACTCCTCACGACTCTTGGGATTTCTTTTCAATTTCTCTAAGGCAAAATAAGTTATTGATCCTGAAAGGACTAAGAATCTCACACGACAGACTGTACAGTCACACAAGACACCACCTGAAACCAAATGATTAAGTCGAATTTGGGAAATAACTTATTAAGATCCATAGTCCTGAGCAAGCTCACATTCATCTAGGCTGAACTGTGATTTCACACTACACACATGCTCCTGGTTATGCTACAAAGAAGAGAGCTTGTACCCCACTGGAAACCCCACCAGCCCATTTGCTCCCACGCCAGCAGAGGTAACTTTGCTTTTCTTCATGATGTAGATCGGCTGTTTCACAGTAGAATAGAAAGCAGAATCTCTACTAAACTTAGAAAACCAACTGAGAGTACAACTGTTCAGGCCAGCCAATACATTTTTCCACAGATTATGTGGGGAAGAACAACAAACTCAACCCTCTTAGTACGAGACTCTCACTAGCAATGGTCTGTTTGACAAGTGAAGCACAAAACAGATTTTTTTTTAAGCAAGACGAGAAAAAACACTATATTCACTCATCCAAGACCCAAGGCAAAAATAAACATGTTATCACATGCTGGACCCATTAGCATTTACTGAACTACACCAGATAAGTGTTTTCACTTGTTCTGTTGTCTAAACAGATCTATCAAAACACATGATTTCTCTAATGATAGGTTTACTTTTTGCTGTTGTTACCATTTTTGGATCAGCTAGCTCAAGTTCCACACTGTGTCCTTCCCTTCTGGATATGCTTAAACATTTAAAGGCAGTGACTGGAGTGGGATAGAAAGAATAAATATGCCGTGTGCATTTTTACTGCTTCATCCAACTGGGCATACTAAACCTTGGAGATGTTCAGCATTTGTCCATAAGGCTCAGCAAGTCTGTTTGTGCTAGATGCTTGCTGGGTGCCAAGACAAAATGTTCATTTAATAATACAACCTATAAAGGAATGCCCAGATTGGTTTTGTGTCTCCTATTCCCTTCACTGTTGCAGTTTCCTTAGTTAAAAATAATCTATCTAATTATAGCCTGATATGTAATTCTCACTACAGCAATCCCCGGCATTTAAAAATTATGATTAAGGCACCGGAATTAGGTATCTGAAAAACAACAACCCACAATGGATTTTTATCTGCCTTTTGGGGCATAAGCCACCATTCACATTTTCAAGCCCTTCATTTTAGCTATGACTTAAAAATTTATCATTTTCTTCCAGGAAATCAAGACTATCACACATTCATGTGATTGCAGGAGCTGGCACAACTATTACAAGAGTGGGCAACAGCAGACTTGGTAGCATTCCCAAAGACATATTAACTGCCCCTAACTGCAAGCATACAGAGCTCAGCATCTGTTCCTGCTTTGCTCTGGGAGAGGAGTAACCATCACCAAACCAGCTGAAATTTTGCAAGTGGACATCCCCTGAAGTGCTGAGCCTCAGAGCTCCAGAGCCTGAAAACAGCCAGGGTCACAGCCCTTGGCAATAAGTCTCTCCCCCCAGTAGCCAAGGATTGGCTATGGCTGAGGTATATAAACTTTGTCAGAGCTTAAATGGTGAGCTATTTGGTTTAGAGATAACCCTTCTGAAGTGCAGGACAGACATATGCAGGCAGATGTAAGCAGACAGTATATGCAGAGTTTCTCATCCCATCAGTATTTCCTAATTAATATAATAAAAATTACAGAGGTCTAGTAAAAAGAGAGAAAAGAATCCAGCGTGTGTTTCTTTCAAAGGTATTCTTTACTCAAACTGCATTCCAACCAACTACTCCAGTATGGCCCAGGATGTTTCTGTGCACCTCACAGATCCTTCTGCACAATTATTTTTCCCTCCTTGCTAGAAGAGCATTTTTACCCTCTTTTTCCTGCTCAAGTCATGAGTTACTTTCACTGAAGATTCTCCCTATTTGTCCCCTTCCTATTAAAACTTTCTTTGTTTTGACTTTTCTGGAACTCTTGTTGCTCTGCAGAGGCGTACCTGGATCAAACAGAAACACAGAGCTTTCCACTGATGAAATCTCTTTAGCACTGTATTTGCCCACACAGGCTTACTCAAGCACTAACTCCATGCATCTTGATAGTTCACTCACACACTCCAGAAATGGCTGTCCTCAGCATACCCATCAAGCACACACACACATATTAACCTAGACTCCCCACTTGCAGCAAACCTTTGGAAAAAATTTGGAAGGTCTTAACCCATGTCAGGCATCAGCATGCATCGCAAAGGCTCCTACAGAATCTATCACAGAAGCATCCTCCGTGCTTCAGAACTGCATCATCTGACTGATCTCACTGCACTGCTCTTTCCCATTCCTGTGTTTAAAGGCTGTGGGAAGAAACAAGCCAACACCTTCCCAATCTTCCAGCAAACTGTAGTAAGGGACTTCATCCCAACATTCCCATTCTCGTCTGATCCAACAGCACTCCTCCACTATTGCCTCATGGATATTGCATTTCCTTCCTATCCTGTATTACGGCCACACTCTGTACAGATTTATTCTCATGCCTTTTACATTGCCATTAAGTAGTAAATGGCACAATGCAGGAGACTGCCAAGAGCCTGAACGTTGCTCAGACTAACCAGCAGCTAATGTTGCCTGGGTGGATGGACAGCAAAATCACCCATAAACAAGAAAGGCTAATTTAAAGATTATAACTGAAACATCACCCTTCCAACTACTCAGGAATGCCTACTGCAGCACTCAATACTGCAGTGTCTAGTGAGAGAGCTCACGGATCTCACAGCTCCCCCTTCTTGGGGCTCCCAGCTTTCTTGTTAGCACCAAGCTTTCACATGACCCAAACGCCGTGAGCCAGTGACTCCCAGACATCAGGTTCACCATGAAAGAACATTAAGACCAACTGAAAAGATGCTTCAAGAAACAAATACGCACAACTCCTCAACTAGCCTTATATCTCCTTGCCTTTCTTCAGGTCCTAATTTCCTCCCATTCCACACAAGTGGCTCACACTCTGCTCCAAGCTGCTACTCACCAAATACCACCTCACTCTTTGACTCCTACGACTGCAGCGAAGTCTTGAGGAGCACCTGAGGATGACACGGAGGTGGTACCATGGGCCCAGTGTGTGGGGGACTAAAGACCCCTGCGTTGTGGGGCAAGTGGGGTCTGAGACACAGGGCAACGCTGTAGGGCTGCAAGGCACCACAGGAGGCATTCCGGAACACCACTGCTCAGGGGCTGCCAGCAGATGCAACGTGACAGTGGGAAGCTGCGGGATGCGCTGCTGATCAGCAGCGTTGCTCAGTGAGCAAGAGATGACACAGACCAAAGACTCAAGACAGATCTGAGGGGAGGAAAATGCACATACCACGCAGCTGAGCAGAGCAATGGCAGCAAATAGCAATAGGCTTGACAATAGCTATGTTTTTTCTGCCCAGATGGGGCTTCAACAGAAGATAAGATAAATGGAAAGAAAACGGAACAAAGACAAACAGCTAAAGGAGGACAATGGTTAAAGCAAGCAGTCACTTAGCCCAAAGAATAAAAAGTGTGGTCAAAAGCAGATAATCTGAGTTTCATCAGTAGCTGAAGATACATTCTTTGCCTTCTTTATTAACCTTAGGCTCTGGTTAATCCTTTCCTGTGTCCTTCACAAATGCACATGCCTGATTCCACATGCAGCTTCTTAAGTACCAAGCCAGACAGAGCATACAACCTATTACCAATGGTAACATACCATCATTTAAATACTGGTGAGGATTTGTGACAAATCTAAGAATGAAAATATTTACCCATCAATAATTACAAGTTTATTGACATTTAGAAAAAAAGACGACCATGCAAGCACTGCTAACATTGCAACTCATTAGGGAAAACAAAGTAAAAATGTAAGTTACTATCCAGGAACAGGAATTGATTTCTCAAGTGAATACTACATATGGAATAAAGAGTTATTCTATTCCATTTTAAATAGATTGATGCTTCAGCGGAAGCCACAGAAAGAAGACAGAAATTTACACAAAAGCTTTAAGTACTTTACAAGTAGTAAGCTGGTACGTCCAGGTACCAGTAGCAAGGACCAGAACCCACCAAACCCTCAGCACAAGTATTTGGATCATTGTTCCAGAGAACATTCAGGCAGCATGTCACTAGTAAAGAGCCCGGGTATTTCTTCACATTAAAAATTGTACTAAGAGAGGGAAGGCCCAGTCCATTAATCAGATTCCTAATCTGCATAGCTGGTATAAGTCTCAACACACACGTTCTTGGACTGAAAATCTTTCAGAGCATGGGACATCTCTCTGCAAGCTCATGGCACCATATAAATGATAATTTTGTACAGACTGGTAATTATCCACAAGATTCCCCACTGACTTCAGTGATAACCTACACCTGAAGCTCAATTACAAGAGATAACCATGTCATGAAGACACCATTTCCTTAACTTCCTTTATAACTCTATCTCCTTTACTGTATGGAAGTACCTGGGGATTCAAGTCTACCCTGACAGTCAAAAGTAAAAAGATTCAAACATAGCTGAGTAATTTGGGAGTCTTCATCCCATTTGCCTTCAAGCCTAAGTCTTACCAACTTTGATCGAGGTAGCCATCAGTGAACCTTGCATTCAGCATCACCTCCTCATTGCATACTTGAGTGCCTTTTGGACTGGGTCTCAACTCTTCTGGCACTTCTGAGTACTACCTATAGCAGTAGATACTCCGTTGCCCTGCTCTGGGACATACTGCACAGCAGGACCAACAGCACAAGTAGAACATCATATATGATAGGAACTTCAAACATTGCAGTATACAGAATAGTATCACCAGAGCAACATTCAGCCAAGACAGAGTACATAGGAAAACATTAAAATCTCCTCAGTGGGGAAAAAAAAACAAAACAAAACAAACATACATAAATAAATAAATAAATAAATAAATTGTTTGTTTGTCTTTCATCTTTGACAGGAAATATAAAGCCATTACTCCTCTATTGCAGTGATGGCCACTCCAGGCACTCCAGAAATAATGAGGGCAAGTTTTCACACAAGAAAGGAAGCAAAATAGCTGATCTTTTTTCCTAGCACTCCTTAAAATATAGGTGAGCTTAGTGGCTTTTAAATTCAAGCTGGCTGTACATCCTCAGAGAAGAGGAGACCTGATAAGTAGTGACTTAATCTTGCTACTACATTAAGGCAAAGTCTGCAGTTTACCTGGAAGGCCTGATAGCCAACAACCAGCATGTAAAGAATGGAAAACAAGAGATGCCATGAGCATCAGTGAGAGCTGGAGGACTCTGAAGAAGGGGACTGGCAACTCTATAGGGGAGGGAGATAAAGGAGTAAATAATTCCACACAAGTTCTTTACATCACTGCTATGGATGCTGATTGGATAATTACAAAAGGAGCCATCCAAAGAGTATGGGGGTTCCCTGAAAGCTGAGGAGGACATCAATCAACTTAAGAATGGGAATAGACTGCAAAAGAGGTGGAAAGAAGGGAAAAAAAAAAAAAAAAAAAAGAGAGAGAAACAAAACGGTTGTTCAGAAACTAAATTATGCTCACAGCGAACATGGAAGACAAAAAAGTTAACCACTTCTATTCAGCTGGTTCGAGCAGCTTTAAAAGCCCCATTGTACCCACATCTCTACTTGAAAAGAGACCCTCTAAACCAAGAAATTCAGGAGGGCATTTTCCAGGCAGATGGAATAGGAGAAGCTGAAATAATTCAAGCTGTTGATTTAATACAACAACAAAAATCACCACTCTGTTGTTCAGAAAATGTATTATAAAAATCTAATTACACAGCCTTCACCTTTTTCCTGAACGGAGCAGTGAGGAAGTGACCTCCAGAATCCTGGTTAAAGCCAGGATGTTCTCCACAGTGTAATTCACCTTGTTAAAAACGTCAAATACCACTAAGGTCAAGACAACAGGCACAGCTTCTTCAAGAAGCTCAGAGCTTCCATAATAACTAACTACTTTACAAAGACTTTGCTAGGGTTAAGCAACTTATCACTACCATGTCCCATCCCACCCTCTGTTTATCTAATCAGTTTAAATTCGAAGATCTCAGAGAAGAATTGTCTCTGGTCTTCTATATGTAAAAATTGTGACACAATTAAACTTGAATCTCCACTGAGGTTTGCAAATACTACATAATATGGATTAACGTGCTTCAGTATGAATTTAACTACATGCAGCTATGCTAAAATAATTTAACATTAGGAGCAATTTTCTTGCATTTTGGGAACCACACACAGCATATAGAAAAAGATTAATATGTACACAAAAATTGAAAATTAAGTAATTTTTGATGCTTAGAAAACAGAAACAACAGAAAACTACAGTCCAACCAGCCTCCTCAGATCAGTGAGGTTCATCCTCACTGTGGGAGGATAAATTCTAAAGGAGGAAAGACAATTCATCTTCCATGCATTTACCTAGTAGGAACTAGCCTCAAAAATAGGTCTTTTTATATATGTCATTGAACATACATCAAATGGGAGCAACACTCTTGGCTAAAGACGAAAATTACAAGTAGAAGAATAAATCACCAGTCACTATATTGTATGGATGATTCAGTCCTGATTCCACCCACTATAAGGCAGAGGAAGGGAAAGCACAGATGTGAAAATGCATACATCCAGCACTGCCTGTGTATGTACATACCAGATTCTAGGGGCCCTAGTCGGGTTAACCTAAATTCCAGTAAAGTCTCTGTTCCTCCTGTTCCCCAGTGCCTGGCTCTGGGCCGTCAGATGCTCCCAGCTAACAGGAAAAGAGCCTCAGGGAGTTGTCTACACCCTCCCATAAATATTGGCAGCACCAGAGTTTTTACATATTCAAAGTAAAGCAGCAATCCAAAACTTTGCAAGAGCAGATACGAGAAACAGACATCTCAACTGTCTGTTTTGTGAGGAAGGTAGAACCAAGGTCTGTAAGTAAATGCAACTTCAAGGCAAAGGAAGAGGATACCATGAGCTGGAACTCAGGAATTTAAGTCAATTCCTATCTTGCCACCACAGGCCTCATCTGCAAAGACTCCATGAGCTAACTCAGATAACTAATTCTCATTGTTTTCATGTAATTTAGGTATCCAAAGACAACTAATGACCTTGAAGATATGGAGCCATGTTGCTGAGTTTTTACAGGACTTTGGTCATCCGAATGTGAACAACCCAGTGTTTCAAAAATAGTCATTGTGTACTGCAAGCCAGGTGTGTGGGAAACAGCAGGAGGAGAGAAACTCCCTCACGCAAATGCAGGGAGGAAAGCACCCAGTTCTCTATAATCGCAATCATGTAACTGCAAGTCACATCCTGAACCATTTGCTTCTGCCAAGTGGATAAGACCTCTACTGCTTGCTTTTGCCAAACAGATAAGATTCTGCTTTCTTGTGACTGATAATAATAACTGATTAATGCTGTTTTCTGTTTTCTTGTTCAAATAGAAAAATAGATGTATCATGTAACCTTGTAAGTTGTAACCTGAAAATAGTATGTAGAAGAAGTATAAATACTTCTGTGTGACTAACAATAGATGGCTCATGATGATCATATTGGTCGTGTCGTGAAGTCCGCTCGTACCCTCACGTCAGAGCCATATCTCTCTACAGCTTGATTTCTTCATCACAGTCTCCAAATAATAAAATAGAACAAGAACTTTTCTTTCCTCTTGCCTTTAACTCACTCTTCAAATTGTACTTTTTCACCAAAACAACTTCCCATATCAGGTGGAGACACCAGGAAACTACAAATCACAAATTATCAATTATCACCAGTGCAGCAAATACAATCAAAAAAAGTCATTCAAGATGTTAACAATTGTGTTAAAAACACACCCAGGCAGTACTGACACCTACTCAGGAGAGCAAAATGAGCTGGGTTTGGCCACTGCCAAAACATAACATTTGAGCATATCCGATGGTTTCAGGGCAGGGCTTCATGGGCCATGGAGGTAGAACTAATCTAATCCAGCATCTCCCAGCTCTAATCCTAACTCTAATCCTAATTCCATTCTTCATATGTCTCAGTGAAAAAAGAAGGAATAATTCAGTAACTGATAAATCTATTCAAGCAGGGTAGAACTCTTATCTAGTCAACCCAAGCTACATGAACTTTCATCTCTGATTTGCCTTGAAATATCCTGGTAAGGATTGCAACGCTTATGTAATTTGCAATGCTCACATCAAAAGGGAGGGGGAAAAAAAGACATCTGAAGAAATTTGCTGACTTGGCAATTGCATTTGTCTTACCCAAACGGAGAAGTGACCTGGATTTCTAGTTCTGTGTTAACACAATCTAGAATGAAAAATGATTTGCACAAGGGGATGTTCTTCAGTGCCTGTTGTGATTGCACTCTAGATACAGACATTAACAGCTGGCAGAGAGCAGCTGGCAGAGGAGGTTACAGTGGGAAGAACCCCTCCAGCATGGTGCACAGCGGCAACAGAGCACTATTTTTGCAAAGCACATGAAAGCCAACAGCAGAAGAGGCTTCACAGTCTGTCCACATCTACACTGCAAGCACCAGAGTCCACCACATCTGGATATTCTGTCCCATTCAGCTGCTGACCCTGTTGTTTGATTTCAGGCCAGTAGCTTCTCCTCTGTGTCCCTGGAAAACCGACAAGAGGCCAAACCTGATGAAAATAGAGTGGAGAAGCCGCCTGTCAAGGTAAGCATGGCCTGTCTGGCTCTAGGGACAAAGGGGACAGCACTGGGGAGCAGAGTCACGTTGTAGCAGATGCTTTGGACTGGAGGAGGGTCACAAACAGTGAGTTCACAGGAGATATCTGCCGCCAGCTCAACCAAGCCACCCCCAGAATAAACCCAGAGTGACCTTCCAGCATCACACAAAACTGCTGCAGCAGAAGCAAGAACGCAATCAGAATCTCAAGGGTAGTAGCCTTGCAGATGAGATTGTCCCAACTCTTCCTGAAGAACCTCTAACCGAAGTCACTAATCACCATCAAACCCCTTCAGTGGGAGTCCTGACAGGCAAAAGCCCACTGCCCCCCACAAGTGTGCTCACTCCCCAGAAGCGCTCCACCCTGGGCAACAAATGATGCAGAAGTGTCAGATAAACAGACAACACTTGGAATTTGTGGTTCTATGGAGCCTGTAAGGCAGATGAAAAGATCCAGCTCTACCTTTAATCAACTACAATCATTTTAAGTAAAATAATCGTAAAGGTATTATTGTATGTCATTTACTTCGCTAATAACAAACAGCAATTAACAACACTTTTGCTCAACTAATTTAAGCAGCACTAAGTCCTTAAAAAAAAGGCAATCTGTAAAAACAATTAGGATGAAATAACATTAACCACCTCAGAGGATGAGAAGCTGTTATATTGTAGGTAAATTAGACACGTTAGCCATTAGTGACTGTAATGACAGTCTCATTCTTATTCTGACCACTTTGTAGTTCAAGATCAAGCAGTTTACCATCTGACTGACAGACTAGTTATTATTCAGCCTTCATCAGAGAGGAGATGTTTCCACAGCAGAGAGTTTGACTACCCTCAGCCACAGACGTCTTGACAATTTAAAGGATGCAAACAGCAATACCTTGCTAGTAGGCTGTGCTCAACCCCAACTGCCCAGAATTTGAGGGCTTTAAAGGAAGCTACGTTCAACTGAGGAAAGGATTTGGACCAAGAGCTCTTCTAATAACCTCAGTAGTATTTTCAGGCTTTTCAGGATCTGTCCTTCCATCTAAGAACACAGGCAGCTCTTGCACAGACACCCACGGCGCTGCTGGCAGTGGGACTCGGCGCACTTGTCACGCCAGGATTACTCACAGAAGTCGTGTGCGCAGAGTCAAGGCTGAGAGCGTGCTTTAAACAGACTCAGACTGGAGTCAAAGGCTTAGTCCTGCTCATTTCGTTACTACCACAAGCTGTCCTTACTTGCAGCTGCAGTAAGGCAACACACACCTCAAAAGCAGCAATCCATGGCTGTTTACACAGGTATTTATATATGAAAACTGATTCTGCAAATCCATATTCAAACACAAAACCCTCCTGCGTGCCATCCCACAAGCACCAGGACATCCTGGGTTCTTGCATAAGCAAGAGTTTACATGGCTCAGATCTTTACACAAGGTTTCTGGCTGTACAGAGAGGAGGAGGAAGCAGTGGAAACTGAGGAGTTATTGGCACTCGACTGCCAGGGTTCAACCCCAGTTACCTCCAGACATTTTCATTGACCATGCTAAATTACTTACTGAAGTTGTCTTTGATCCAGGTACAGAAGGTAAAGGGGGAATAGCACTTCTGAGGTTTGAAAAGCATGTTTTGATCAAGTTAATTACTTAGGGACAATAATCTAGTTCAACAGGAGTCCAATGAGTTTATTGGAGGAGAAGGATAAAAAACCATCAGATGTTTTTGTCTGCATAGCAAGAGCCTGGCTATTCTAACACCTGTACAGTACCACAAATGCCACAATATTATACAAAGCAGTAATATGATAGTTTGCACTTTCTCATATAGATTTTTAGCACAGATAAATTAAAATATACTCTTCAAAACTGAGTAGAACCAAAATGGTTTGGTAATCAGAATGTGGCAGGAGGGCTAGGGAGAATGGCAATTAATGTCATTCTTAACTAATAATATATTAATAATATATTAAAACCCACTTAATTTTAGGCTATTATGGAAAGCCATATTAGTTCAAAGTCTACACACGAAATTTCTGTGAAGTTCTATACCTCCTTCACAGTTAAAACAAAGACTCACATTTATAGGCAGTTTCCAGTAGAAACTAAAACTTGGAGCTTTTACAGTCCTCTGGCATAGAGACAGCAGGACCATAGCAAAGGGTGAGACATTGTTTCTGTTCATCACCTCACAATATACAGCAGCTTACCTAACTTTAATTTCATAACTTTCTACCAATATTAAGAGAAGCAAATTTACATAGCAAAAATAGAGCTCTATGTCACAATTATTTGAATATTATGGTATACTCACTACATAGCTTCAGTGTGCATTTCCTCTTAAACACTTTATTTCTTGAAGCAGATTGATTTAAAGCTCATTGTATTTAGCACTGCACCAACTCATCAAGAGACATAGATAAGAAACAATAGTTCTTTTATTGCAAGAGATTCTCTGCAATAGCATCTCTGAGATAATCACTATGCTTAGGGAGTGGAAAAACATATGGGCAAGTGGAATAGTTGACGAGCCATGCAGAGTTTTTGTTACTAAACCATGTGGTGGAAATGGCCTAAAATCTGTTTTTTAAACTGAAGCTGCTGCAGCATTATCAATCTTAAAGCAACATTAGATTCACAAACATGAAAATACATCAAACTCTTTCCTACATCACCTATCAGAGTAATTTTTTTAAAATCTGGATTCATCTAGCCCAAGAATGGAAATCTGTGGCACAACAGGATTAAGATGAAATAGTATCTGAGATCAACCTAGTTTCTAATATTAGTTAGTGTTTTAGGAAAAGGATCCTGCATCTGTATGTTATTGCTAGCTCTGTATTAGAGGGAGGACTTCTTCCAGGCCTACCCAACGAGTTGATAACATATGTTCACTTATCACCTCTCATTGCTTCTATTTCCTGCAAGCTTCAGGCACTAAAAGAAGAATGTGCTTTTGAAGAACTGTAAAGTTTCTGTTATCCCAGCAGACACGATATTAAGCGATCACATGCTGGCTCTAGTTCATGGCAAATGCAAGTTGAGTTGCACTCAGAAAATATTGAAAAAATATCAAATAAAGCTGTACATCACTTTAAAAAATATTTTTTTAAAAGTCCATGGAATTTGGATCTGATTCATTCTAGCATTTACTGAATAAAAAGGGCCTTTTTGCAAACAGTTTGATTACAAACTCACTCTGATCTTCATTTGCTACTTAGAGGATAGGGAGAAAACCCAGTTTCCCTACAGGAAAGGGAAGGAAATCGGCCTCTCTTCCAGTTGTCTATATTTTACCCAGACATGTGAGAAATTTTCAAGGGGATGCAAATCTCCACTGCAGACACTTCTCAGCCAGAGTCATTCAAAAAGTCCTCCCTGCTGCAGGGACCTGGTTCTCCACCGCTACTGGATGTGGCACCCTAACTGCAACATTCCTCCTCTCCTGCCCAGCTGGGGAAGGTGAAAAGGGCTTCAAGGGTTATCGCCATTTCCCAGCCACGTCAAAAGAACAGAAGAGAAAAAGGTGCCTTTTCACGTGGTTTCTATAATAAACCGCAGGGAGTCAAGGACCAGCGCGGAGCTTTCGAAGTGTTCCTCGGAGCGAGGATGCTGACACGAATGAGCATCCATGCAAACCTTCCCCTACGCATGCCAGGGAGATCCACAAGCTCAGCTTTCTCTGGCAGCAAGCAGGTAGTCACGATCAATAAGCGAAGGGAGGCTCCGAGCCCCTGGCTTTGTTAGCAGCCAGAGGGGCTGCCGGTGCAGCTGTTACCCAGCCAGCGAAAAGCATCCTATTGTGCAGGCAACACTGCAAGCCTCAGAAATCTCAGCCCTCCTAAAAAAAAGGCATCCAAGATGGGCTTATTGCCCTGCAAGGAGAAATAAGCCTCAGTCCCCCGCGCCGAGCCCCTTCTCCTCTCCACAGCAAATACAGCCACCCAAAAAAAGTTTTGCTGGGCAAGAGGGGCCCTACCTGCCCCTCGCCCACTGGGAGAAAACAAAGGGTTGGGTAAGAAAAAATAAAGTTCGGGGCTTGGCGGGGTGAGGAAGGCGCCCGGCTGCCCGCTGCTTCGTGCGCCTGCCCGTCCCCGGCTGCCCTTGGCCCGCGCACGGCGCTACCTGAACAGGGCGACCGCAGTCTGGTTCCTCCTCCACGCCTTGCCCTGCTGCAGCAGCACCCCCTGCACGATCTCCTTCTCGTCGGGCAGCCGGTAGACAGGGAAGATGTAGAGCCAGCAGAGGACGAAAACTCCCAGGGCACTGGCCCCCACGGGCAGGCGGGTGCGCGGCCACTTCCACGCCAGCCCCGCCATCCTCCTCCCGCAGCGCTGCCGCGGCGCCGGGCCACGCTCCGGCATCAGGCCCTCGCCATGCGGCGCCCGCGGGCGGGGGAGCCCCGCTTCAGCCCCGCCGCCGCCCGCGCCCTGAGCCCGGCGGCCCTAAGCCCGCCGTCCGCCGCCCGCCGCCATCGCCGCCCAGCCGGCCGGGGGGCAGCCGGCCCCCGCGGGCGTCGGGTCTCCTGCCGGGGCTGCTGCCGCCGCTGCGCCGCAGCTGGCTGCTCTCTCGGCGGTGGCGGCTGCCGCCCTTCCTCACAGTCATTTGGTCCCTCGCTTTCCCCGCCAGACGATGCTCCGCCGCTCCCCGCCCTCCCTCCGCCTCCCGCCGGGCCCCCTCTCTCGCTCGCTCGCTGTCGCCGCCGCGCTGCGGACAGCCCCGGTAAATTTCCACCCCGCCCCGGGCCGCGGGGTGCCTCAGCCCCCGCCGCCCGCCCCCGCCCCCAGCCGCCGGGGGAGGGAGGGGAACGGCGGCCGGAGGGGCGGCTGCTGCGGGGCTCCGCTCCGCCGGTGCGGCCCCGCGCCCCCGCCTCTCCCGCTTCCCCCGCGGGCACCGGTCGAGCCGGAGCGGAGCGAAGGAGGGACGGCCCGGCCCGAGCTCGCCCCTGCGGGCAGCGCCGGCAGCAGGCACCCCCCGAGCTACCCCCCCGAGCCCCTCGCTTTCTCCCCAGCCAGCCTCGTCTCCGGCGGCGGCCACGCCGCTCTCCAGCGCGCCCTGGCGGACATCGTCCCCGGGCCAGGGGCGGCGGCGACCCCGCCCCCGCCCGTCCTCCCACCCCGCACTGTCCCCACTCCGCGTGTCCCTGCGAGGCGTGGGGGAGCCCTTCGCGCCTGGCGGGTCCGCCGCGATCAGCCCTGGGTTCAGGCCAGGAGCCGGGGAGCCGGGATCACCATGCTCACCCGGTCGAAGTACATCCTATAAAAGGCTTTTTTTTTATAATCTATCAAACCGGATGGTGCGGTAAATCTGAAAGAAAAGCGTGCTGCAGCCAGCAGCACAGTTACCAAAGCAGCAGCTGAATGTCAGTGCGTACCGACTTGTGCGGCTGGGTCTTTGAAGAAAACACACCGGGGATTGTACCCTCAGGTGGGGCACGGGCAGTTACTGGGTCACCCCAGTGCGGCTGTGGTTGTTGCTGAAATACCCAGTGTGTGTGGGGAGAGTGGGCGCAAAGGCTGCCCACAAGCCAAGAAGCAGCAGGGAGAGCCTTGCACACCTGTGGCAGCTCGGGTTTTCCACTGGGAGCCCACCTCCTGCCCCACGGGATGAGGCTGCCACATGGATGGCCCTCAGCCCTCCTAAATCTGCAGAGAGAGTGTGATCGTTTCATGCCAAGAGAGTGACTCCAGCACTAGAAAGCACCTCTCTGCAGTAATCAGGTAGGCTGAAACATGGGAGACATGTTCACCATTGTCAGCGATGACCTTGGAGGCACACCCCGGTTTCAGAGCCCAGCCTCTAGACCCTGGCTGTTGCACACAAAGCAAATTCAGCCCAGGCTGATACCATCGCTTTGAGTTCACCATTTCCAGACGCACCTATTAGACCTGTTGAGAAGCAGCGCAGACTCCCATGTAGCCCTAGGAAGAGTTTTGGATGAGTTAGCAGCCAGCTGCTTTCCAGACTTTCAGGAGCACGCAGAGACTTGGCTACTTTGGGCACTTTCGGGATTGAGTG